>NW_026893777.1:0-300000 GCF_032452875.1 Bos javanicus
GGTGCTCTCACCTCTGATTTCACTGGGGGCTGTCCTCCACCACCATCTCGCTCTCTCTGTCAAAGAGGTAACTTACAGCTCCATTCATAAAGTTCCTTGTCATTCTTCCTTTAACTTCCAGCTGAGTCTCCATCTGGAGCGCGGAACCCACCACGCTTCCTAATTATGCCTGGGCTGCTAAGACCCACTCGAGAAGGTGTCTAGGCTGAGGCACCTTTCGCCATTCGAGAGGGAGCCTGCGGCCTACGTAAGTGGTGCAAACTTTTGTCTTGAAGTTTGATTGGTCTTCCGCGTAAACCAAGCTCCTCAGTCTCTTTTCTCCACCGAATTTTCCTACTGAGCTCTCCTCATACTATTATTCTTGACATCTCTGATTAGCATATAAATAGTCGCCTAGGCCATCTCTCCTTCGAATACCCTGGATCAGTTGGGGCTGGTCCCCGGCAGGTGGCGACCGAACAGGGACCTCAGGAGGCAATACTCAAAGAGCTGAGCAGACACGAACCACGCAATCAGCAGGCAATAAGCATGGAGCTCAGCAGTGACGAATCATGCTGCTCAACTGGCAATAATCAAGCACGTGACCAGGCAGGAATCACGCAGCTCAGCTGGCAATTGTCAAGCAGATGAGCCGACAGGAATCACGCAGCTCAGATGGCAATTGTCATGCAGATGAGCCGGCAGGAATCACGCAGCTCAGCAGGCCCTGATCACGTGACTCTGCAGGCACTGATCACGTGGCTGATCAAGTCCAGATCACGTGACTGAGCAGGCACTGATCACGTGGCTATCATGCACTGATGACGTGGCTGTTCGGGCACTGATCACATGGCTCATCATGCACTGATCACGTGTTTCTCAGGCAATGATCAGTGACTGACAGGCGCTGATCATGGGACTGTGCACGCACTGATCACGTGGCTATCATGCACTGATCACGTGACTGCGCATGCACTGATGACGTGGCTGTTCGGGCACTGATCACGGGTTTATCAGGCAGTGATCAGTGACTGACAGGCGCTGATCAGGGGACTGTGCACGCACTGATCAGGTGGCTGATCAGGAACTGACCACCTGACCGCGCATGCAGTGATCACCTGGCTGGTCGTTCACTGATCACGTGTTTATCATACGGTGATCACGTGACTGAGAGGCGCTGATCACGTGACTGTGCCGTCAGTGATCACGTGGCTGAGCAGGCACTGATATCGTGACTGAGCATGCACTGATCATGTGCCGGGAGCCGGGGA
This sequence comes from Bos javanicus, assembly GCF_032452875.1. Classification (NCBI taxonomy): domain Eukaryota; kingdom Metazoa; phylum Chordata; class Mammalia; order Artiodactyla; family Bovidae; genus Bos; species Bos javanicus. The sequence goes on from NW_026893777.1 coordinate 1,251, forward strand.
GGCATTCCACTCTGGACAAAGGTCATGAGGAAGGAGGCTCGGCATACGCAAATGCGGGATCGAGCCTCAGGAGTCCACCCGGATATTCTCGAGCATCTCCCCCCAAAAAACCGGAGTCTGCCTACTGTATTGCTTTGTGCTCTCACCTCTGATTTCACTGGGGGCTGTCCCCCACCACCATCTCGCTCTCTCTGTCAAAGAGGTAACTTACAGCTCCAATTCATAAAGTTCCTTGTCATTCTTCCCTTTAACTTCCAGCTGAGTCTCCATCTGGAGCGCGGAACCCACCACGCTTCCTAATTATGCCTGGGCTGCTAAGACCCACTCGAGAAGGTGTCTAGGCTGAGGCACCTTTCGCCATTCGAGAGGGCGCCTGCGGCCTACGTAAGTGGTGCAAACTTCTTGTCTTGAAGTTTGATTGGTCTTCCGCGTAAACCAAGCTCCTCAGTCTCTTTCTCCACCGAATTTTCCTACTGAGCTCTCCTCATACTATTATTCTTGACATCTCTGATTAGCATATAAATAGTCGCCTAGGCCATCTCTCCTTCGAATACCCTGGATCAGTTGGGGCTGGTCCCCGGCAGGTGGCGACCGAACAGGGACCTCAGGAGGCAATACTCAAAGAGCTGAGCAGACACGAACCACGCAATCAGCAGGCAATAAGCATGGAGCTCAGCAGTGACGAATCATGCTGCTCAACTGGCAATAATCAAGCACGTGACGAGGCAGGAATCACGCAGCTCAGCTGGCAATTGTCAAGCAGATGAGCCGACAGGAATCACGCCGCTCAGATGGCAATTGTCATGCAGATGAGCCGGCAGGAATCACGCAGCTCAGCAGGCCCTGATCACGTGACTCTGCAGGCACTGATCACGTGGCTGATCAAGTCCAGATCACGTGACTGAGCAGGCACTGATCACGTGGCTATCATGCACTGATGACGTGACTGATCAGGCACTGATCACATGGCTCATCATGCACTGATCACGTGTTTCTCAGGCAATGATCAGTGACTGACAGACGCTGATCATGGGACTGTGCACGCACTGATCACGTGGCTATCATGCACTGATCGCGTGACTGCGCATGCACTGATCACGTGGCTGTTAGGGCACTGATCACGGGTTTATCAGGCAGTGATCAGTGACTCACAGGCGCTGATCAGGGGACTGTGCACGCACTGATCAGGTGGCTGATCAGGAACTGACCACCTGACCGCGCATGCAGTGATCACCTGGCTGGTCGTTCACTGATCACGTGTTTATCATACGGTGATCACGTGACTGAGAGGCGCTGATCACGTGACTGTGCCGTCAGTGATCACGTGGCTGAGCAGGCACTGATATCGTGACTGAGCATGCACTGATCATGTGCCGGGAGCCGGGGAGGCATTCCACTCTGGACAAAGGTCATGAGGAAGGAGGCTCGGCATACGCAAATGCGGGATCGAGCCTCAGGAGTCCACCCGGATATTCTCGAGCATCTCCCCCCAAAAACCGGAGTCTGCCTACTGTATTGCTTTGTGCTCTCACCTCTGATTTCACTGGGGGCTGTCCCCCACCACCATCTCGCTCTCTCTGTCAAAGAGGTAACTTACAGCTCCAATTCATAAAGTTCCTTGTCATTCTTCCCTTTAACTTCCAGCTGAGTCTCCATCTGGAGCGCGGAACCCACCACGCTTCCTAATTATGCCTGGGCTGCTAAGACCCACTCGAGAAGGTGTCTAGGCTGAGGCACCTTTCGCCATTCGAGAGGGCGCCTGCGGCCTACGTAAGTGGTGCAAACTTCTTGTCTTGAAGTTTGATTGGTCTTCCGCGTAAACCAAGCTCCTCAGTCTCTTTTCTCCACCGAATTTTCCTACTGAGCTCTCCTCATACTATTATTCTTGACATCTCTGATTAGCATATAAATATTCGCCTAGGCCATCTCTCCTTCGAATACCCTGGATCAGTTGGGGCTGGTCCCCGGCAGGTGGCGACCGAACAGGGACCTCAGGAGGCAATACTCAAAGAGCTGAGCAGACACGAACCACGCAATCAGCAGGCAATAAGCATGGAGCTCAGCAGTGACGAATCATGCTGCTCAACTGGCAATAATCAAGCACGTGACCAGGCAGGAATCACGCAGCTCAGCTGGCAATTGTCAAGCAGATGAGCCGACAGGAATCACGCAGCTCAGATGGCAATTGTCATGCAGATGAGCCGGCAGGAATCACGCAGCTCAGCAGGCCCTGATCACGTGACTCTGCAGGCACTGATCACGTGGCTGATCAAGTCCAGATCACGTGACTGAGCAGGCACTGATCACGTGGCTATCATGCACTGATGACGTGACTGCGCATGCACTGATGACGTGGCTGATCGGGCACTGATCACATGGCTCATCATGCACTGATCACGTGTTTCTCAGGCAATGATCAGTGACTGACAGGCGCTGATCATGGGACTGTGCACGCACTGATCACGTGGCTATCATGCACTGATCACGTGACTGCGCATGCACTGATGACGTGGCTGTTCGGGCACTGATCACGGGTTTATCAGGCAGTGATCAGTGACTGACAGGCGCTGATCAGGGGACTGTGCACGCACTGATCAGGTGGCTGATCAGGAACTGACCACCTGACCGCGCATGCAGTGATCACCTGGCTGGTCGTTCACTGATCACGTGTTTATCATACGGTGATCACGTGACTGAGAGGCGCTGATCACGTGACTGTGCCGTCAGTGATCACGTGGCTGAGCAGGCACTGATATCGTGACTGAGCATGCACTGATCATGTGCCGGGAGCCGGGGAGGCATTCCACTCTGGACAAAGGTCATGAGGAAGGAGGCTCGGCATACGCAAATGCGGGATCGAGCCTCAGGAGTCCACCCGGATATTCTCGAGCATCTCCCCCCAAAAAAACCGGAGTCTGCCTACTGTATTGCTTTGTGCTCTCACCTCTGATTTCACTGGGGGCTGTCCCCCACCACCATCTCGCTCTCTCTGTCAAAGAGGTAACTTACAGCTCCAATTCATAAAGTTCCTTGTCATTCTTCCCTTTAACTTCCAGCTGAGTCTCCATCTGGAGCGCGGAACCCACCACGCTTCCTAATTATGCCTGGGCTGCTAAGACCCACTCGAGAAGGTGTCTAGGCTGAGGCACCTTTTCGCCATTCGAGAGGGCGCCTGCGGCCTACGTAAGTGGTGCAAACTTCTTGTCTTGAAGTTTGATTGGTCTTCCGCGTAAACCAAGCTCCTCAGTCTCTTTTCTCCACCGAATTTTCCTACTGAGCTCTCCTCATACTATTATTCTTGACATCTCTGATTAGCATATAAATAGTCGCCTAGGCCATCTCTCCTTCGAATACCCTGGATCAGTTGGGGCTGGTCCCCGGCAGGTGGCGACCGAACAGGGACCTCAGGAGGCAATACTCAAAGAGCTGAGCAGACACGAACCACGCAATCAGCAGGCAATAAGCATGGAGCTCAGCAGTGACGAATCATGCTGCTCAACTGGCAATAATCAAGCACGTGACCAGGCAGGAATCACGCAGCTCAGCTGGCAATTGTCAAGCAGATGAGCCGACAGGAATCACGCAGCTCAGATGGCAATTGTCATGCAGATGAGCCGGCAGGAATCACGCAGCTCAGCAGGCCCTGATCACGTGACTCTGCAGGCACTGATCACGTGGCTGATCAAGTCCAGATCACGTGACTGAGCAGGCACTGATCACGTGGCTATCATGCACTGATGACGTGACTGCGCATGCACTGATGACGTGGCTGATCGGGCACTGATCACATGGCTCATCATGCACTGATCACGTGTTTCTCAGGCAATGATCAGTGACTGACAGGCGCTGATCATGGGACTGTGCACGCACTGATCACGTGGCTATCATGCACTGATCACGTGACTGCGCATGCACTGATGACGTGGCTGTTCGGGCACTGATCACGGGTTTATCAGGCAGTGATCAGTGACTGACAGGCGCTGATCAGGGGACTGTGCACGCACTGATCAGGTGGCTGATCAGGAACTGACCACCTGACCGCGCATGCAGTGATCACCTGGCTGGTCGTTCACTGATCACGTGTTTATCATACGGTGATCACGTGACTGAGAGGCGCTGATCACGTGACTGTGCCGTCAGTGATCACGTGGCTGAGCAGGCACTGATATCGTGACTGAGCATGCACTGATCATGTGCCGGGAGCCGGGGAGGCATTCCACTCTGGACAAAGGTCATGAGGAAGGAGGCTCGGCATACGCAAATGCGGGATCGAGCCTCAGGAGTCCACCCGGATATTCTCGAGCATCTCCCCCCAAAAAACCGGAGTCTGCCTACTGTATTGCTTTGTGCTCTCACCTCTGATTTCACTGGGGGCTGTCCCCCACCACCATCTCGCTCTCTCTGTCAAAGAGGTAACTTACAGCTCCAATTCATAAAGTTCCTTGTCATTCTTCCCTTTAACTTCCAGCTGAGTCTCCATCTGGAGCGCGGAACCCACCACGCTTCCTAATTATGCCTGGGCTGCTAAGACCCACTCGAGAAGGTGTCTAGGGTGAGGCACCTTTCGCCATTCGAGAGGGCGCCTGCGGCCTACGTAAGTGGTGCAAACTTCTTGTCTTGAAGTTTGATTGGTCTTCCGCGTAAACCAAGCTACTCAGTCTCTTTTCTCCACCGAATTTTCCTACTGAGCTCTCCTCATACTATTATTCTTGACATCTCTGATTAGCATATAAATAGTCGCCTAGGCCATCTCTCCTTCGAATACCCTGGATCAGTTGGGGCTGGTCCCCGGCAGGTGGCGACCGAACAGGGACCTCAGGAGGCAATACTCAAAGAGCTGAGCAGACACGAACCACGCAATCAGCAGGCAGTAAGCATGGAGCTCAGCAGTGACGAATCATGCTGCTCAACTGGCAATAATCAAGCACGTGACCAGGCAGGAATCACGCAGCTCAGCTGGCAATTGTCAAGCAGATGAGCCGACAGGAATCACGCAGCTCAGCAATTGTCATGCAGATGAGCCGGCAGGAATCACGCAGCTCAGCAGGCCCTGATCACGTGACTCTGCAGGCACTGATCACGTGGCTGATCAAGTCCAGATCACGTGACTGAGCAGGCACTGATCACGTGGCTATCATGCACTGATGACGTGACTGATCACTGATCACATGGCTCATGCACTGATCACGTGTTTATCAGGCAATGATCAGTGACTGACAGGCGCTGATCATGGGACTGTGCACGCACTGATCACGTGGTATCATGCACTGATGACGTGACTGCGCATGCACTGATGACGTGGCTGATCGGGCACTGATCACATGGCTCATCATGCACTGATCACGTGTTTGTCAAGCAATGATCAGTGACTGACAGGCGCTGATCATGGGACTGTGCACGTACTGATCACGTGGCTATCATGCACTGATCACGTGACTGCGCATGCACTGATGACGTGGCTGTTCGGGCACTGATCACGGGTTTATCAGGCAGTGATCAGTGACTGACAGGCGCTGATCAGGGGACTGTGCACGCACTGATCAGGTGGCTGATCAGGAACTGACCACCTGACCGCGCATGCAGTGATCACCTGGCTGGTCGTTCACTGATCACGTGATTATCATACGGTGATCACGTGACTGAGAGGCGCTGATCACGTGACTGTGCCGTCAGTGATCACGTGGCTGAGCAGGCACTGATATCGTGACTGAGCATGCACTGATCATGTGCCGGGAGCCGGGGAGGCATTCCACTCTGGACAAAGGTCATGAGGAAGGAGGCTCGGCATACGCAAATGCGGGATCGAGCCTCAGGAGTCCACCCGGATATTCTCGAGCATCTCCCCCAAAAACCGGAGTCTGCCTACTGTATTGCTTTGTGCTCTCACCTCTGATTTCACTGGGGGCTGTCCCCCACCACCATCTCGCTCTCTCTGTCAAAGAGGTAACTTACAGCTCCAATTCATAAGGTTCCTTGTCATTCTTCCCTTTAACTTCCAGCTGAGTCTCCATCTGGAGCGCGGAACCCACCACGCTTCCTAATTATGCCTGGGCTGCTAAGACCCACTCGAGAAGGTGTCTAGGGTGAGGCACCTTTCGCCATTCGAGAGGGCGCCTGCGGCCTACGTAAGTGGTGCAAACTTCTTGTCTTGAAGTTTGATTGGTCTTCCGCGTAAACCAAGCTCCTCAGTCTCTTTTCTCCACCGAATTTTCCTACTGAGCTCTCCTCATACTATTATTCTTGACATCTCTGATTAGCATATAAATAGTCGCCTAGGCCATCTCTCCTTCGAATACCCTGGATCAGTTGGGGCTGGTCCCCGGCAGGTGGCGACCGAACAGGGACCTCAGGAGGCAATACTCAAAGAGCTGAGCAGACACGAACCACGCAATCAGCAGGCAATAAGCATGGAGCTCAGCAGTGACGAATCATGCTGCTCAACTGGCAATAATCAAGCACGTGACCAGGCAGGAATCACGCAGCTCAGCTGGCAATTGTCAAGCAGATGAGCCGACAGGAATCACGCAGCTCAGATGGCAATTGTCATGCAGATGAGCCGGCAGGAATCACGCAGCTCAGCAGGCCCTGATCACGTGACTCTGCAGGCACTGATCACGTGGCTGATCAAGTCCAGATCACGTGACTGAGCAGGCACTGATCACGTGGCTATCATGCACTGATGACGTGACTGCGCATGCACTGATGACGTGGCTGATCGGGCACTGATCACATGGCTCATCATGCACTGATCACGTGTTTATCAGGCAATGATCAGTGACTGACAGGCGCTGATCATGGGACTGTGCACGCACTGATCACGTGGCTATCATGCACTGATCACGTGACTGCGCATGCACTGATGACGTGGCTGTTCGGGCACTGATCACGGGTTTATCAGGCAGTGATCAGTGACTGACAGGCGCTGATCAGGGGACTGTGCACGCACTGATCAGGTGGCTGATCAGGAACTGACCACCTGACCGCGCATGCAGTGATCACCTGGCTGGTCGTTCACTGATCACGTGTTTATCATACGGTGATCACGTGACTGAGAGGCGCTGATCACGTGACTGTGCCGTCAGTGATCACGTGGCTGAGCAGGCACTGATATCGTGACTGAGCATGCACTGATCATGTGCCGGGAGCCGGGGAGGCATTCCACTCTGGACAAAGGTCATGAGGAAGGAGGCTCGGCATACGCAAATGCGGGATCGAGCCTCAGGAGTCCACCCGGATATTCTCGAGCATCTCCCCCCAAAAAACCGGAGTCTGCCTACTGTATTGCTTTGTGCTCTCACCTCTGATTTCACTGGGGGCTGTCCCCCACCACCATCTCGCTCTCTCTGTCAAAGAGGTAACTTACAGCTCCAATTCATAAAGTTCCTTGTCATTCTTCCCTTTAACTTCCAGCTGAGTCTCCATCTGGAGCGCGGAACCCACCACGCTTCCTAATTATGCCTGGGCTGCTAAGACCCACTCGAGAAGGTGTCTAGGGTGAGGCACCTTTCGCCATTCGAGAGGGCGCCTGCGGCCTACGTAAGTGGTGCAAACTTCTTGTCTTGAAGTTTGATTGGTCTTCCGCGTAAACCAAGCTCCTCAGTCTCTTTTCTCCACCGAATTTTCCTACTGAGCTCTCCTCATACTATTATTCTTGACATCTCTGATTAGCATATAAATAGTCGCCTAGGCCATCTCTCCTTCGAATACCCTGGATCAGTTGGGGCTGGTCCCCGGCAGGTGGCGACCGAACAGGGACCTCAGGAGGCAATACTCAAAGAGCTGAGCAGACACGAACCACGCAATCAGCAGGCAATAAGCATGGAGCTCAGCAGTGACGAATCATGCTGCTCAACTGGCAATAATCAAGCACGTGACCAGGCAGGAATCACGCAGCTCAGCTGGCAATTGTCAAGCAGATGAGCCGACAGGAATCACGCAGCTCAGATGGCAATTGTCATGCAGATGAGCCGGCAGGAATCACGCAGCTCAGCAGGCCCTGATCACGTGACTCTGCAGGCACTGATCACGTGGCTGATCAAGTCCAGATCACGTGACTGAGCAGGCACTGATCACGTGGCTATCATGCACTGATGACGTGACTGCGCATGCACTGATGACGTGGCTGATCGGGCACTGATCACATGGCTCATCATGCACTGATCACGTGTTTATCAGGCAATGATCAGTGACTGACAGGCGCTGATCATGGGACTGTGCACGCACTGATCACGTGGCTATCATGCACTGATCACGTGACTGCGCATGCACTGATGACGTGGCTGTTCGGGCACTGATCACGGGTTTATCAGGCAGTGATCAGTGACTGACAGGCGCTGATCAGGGGACTGTGCACGCACTGATCAGGTGGCTGATCAGGAACTGACCACCTGACCGCGCATGCAGTGATCACCTGGCTGGTCGTTCACTGATCACGTGTTTATCATACGGTGATCACGTGACTGAGAGGCGCTGATCACGTGACTGTGCCGTCAGTGATCACGTGGCTGAGCAGGCACTGATATCGTGACTGAGCATGCACTGATCATGTGCCGGGAGCCGGGGAGGCATTCCACTCTGGACAAAGGTCATGAGGAAGGAGGCTCGGCATACGCAAATGCGGGATCGAGCCTCAGGAGTCCACCCGGATATTCTCGAGCATCTCCCCCCAAAAAACCGGAGTCTGCCTACTGTATTGCTTTGTGCTCTCACCTCTGATTTCACTGGGGGCTGTCCCCCACCACCATCTCGCTCTCTCTGTCAAAGAGGTAACTTACAGCTCCAATTCATAAAGTTCCTTGTCATTCTTCCCTTTAACTTCCAGCTGAGTCTCCATCTGGAGCGCGGAACCCACCACGCTTCCTAATTATGCCTGGGCTGCTAAGACCCACTCGAGAAGGTGTCTAGGGTGAGGCACCTTTCGCCATTCGAGAGGGCGCCTGCGGCCTACGTAAGTGGTGCAAACTTCTTGTCTTGAAGTTTGATTGGTCTTCCGCGTAAACCAAGCTCCTCAGTCTCTTTTCTCCACCGAATTTTCCTACTGAGCTCTCCTCATACTATTATTCTTGACATCTCTGATTAGCATATAAATAGACGCCTAGGCCATCTCTCCTTCGAATACCCTGGATCAGTTGGGGCTGGTCCCCGGCAGGTGGCGACCGAACAGGGACCTCAGGAGGCAATACTCAAAGAGCTGAGCAGACACGAACCACGCAATCAGCAGGCAATAAGCATGGAGCTCAGCAGTGACGAATCATGCTGCTCAACTGGCAATAATCAAACACGTGACCAGGCAGGAATCAGGCAGCTCAGCTGGCAATTGTCAAGCAGATGAGCCGACAGGAATCACGCAGCTCAGATGGCAATTGTCATGCAGATGAGCCGGCAGGAATCACGCAGCTCAGCAGGCCCTGATCACGTGACTCTGCAGGCACTGATCACGTGGCTGATCAAGTCCAGATCACGTGACTGAGCAGGCACTGATCACGTGGCTATCATGCACTGATGACGTGACTGCTGATCGGGCACTGATCACATGGCTCATCATGCACTGATCACGTGTTTATCAGGCAATGATCAGTGACTGACAGGCGCTGATCATGGGACTGTGCACGCACTGATCACGTGGCTATCATGCACTGATCACGTGACTGCGCATGCACTGATGACGTGGCTGTTCGGGCACTGATCACGGGTTTATCAGGCAGTGATCAGTGACTGACAGGCGCTGATCAGGGGACTGTGCACGCACTGATCAGGTGGCTGATCAGGAACTGACCACCTGACCGCGCATGCAGTGATCACCTGGCTGGTCGTTCACTGATCACGTGTTTATCATACGGTGATCACGTGACTGAGAGGCGCTGATCACGTGACTGTGCCGTCAGTGATCACGTGGCTGAGCAGGCACTGATATCGTGACTGAGCATGCACTGATCATGTGCCGGGAGCCGGGGAGGCATTCCACTCTGGACAAAGGTCATGAGGAAGGAGGCTCGGCATACGCAAATGCGGGATCGAGCCTCAGGAGTCCACCCGGATATTCTCGAGCATCTCCCCCCAAAAACCGGAGTCTGCCTACTGTATTGCTTTGTGCTCTCACCTCTGATTTCACTGGAGGCTGTCCCCCACCACCATCTCGCTCTCTCTGTCAAAGAGGTAACTTACAGCTCCAATTCATAAAGTTCCTTGTCATTCTTCCCTTTAACTTCCAGCTGAGTCTCCATCTGGAGCGCGGAACCCACCACGCTTCCTAATTATGCCTGGGCTGCTAAGACCCACTCGAGAAGGTGTCTAGGCTGAGGCACCTTTCGCCATTCGAGAGGGCGCCTGCGGCCTACGTAAGTGGTGCAAACTTCTTGTCTTGAAGTTTGATTGGTCTTCCGCGTAAACCAAGCTCCTCAGTCTCTTTTCTCCACCGAATTTTCCTACTGAGCTCTCCTCATACTATTATTCTTGACATCTCTGATTAGCATATAAATAGTCGCCTAGGCCATCTCTCCTTCGAATACCCTGGATCAGTTGGGGCTGGTCCCCGGCAGGTGGCGACCGAACAGGGACCTCAGGAGGCAATACTCAAAGAGCTGAGCAGACACGAACCACGCAATCAGCAGGCAATAAGCATGGAGCTCAGCAGTGACGAATCATGCTGCTCAACTGGCAATAATCAAGCACGTGACCAGGCAGGAATCACGCAGCTCAGCTGGCAATTGTCAAGCAGATGAGCCGACAGGAATCATGCAGCTCAGATGGCAATTGTCATGCAGATGAGCCGGCAGGAATCACGCAGCTCAGCAGGCCCTGATCACGTGACTCTGCAGGCACTGATCACGTGGCTGATCAAGTCCAGATCACGTGACTGAGCAGGCACTGATCACGTGGCTATCATGCACTGATGACGTGACTGATCGGGCACTGATCACATGGCTCATCATGCACTGATCACGTGTTTATCGGGCAATGATCAGTGACTGACAGGCGCTGATCATGGGACTGTGCACGCACTGATCACGTGGCTATCATGCACTGATCACGTGACTGCGCATGCACTGATGACGTGGCTGTTCGGGCACTGATCACGGGTTTATCAGGCAGTGATCAGTGACTGACAGGCGCTGATCAGGGGACTGTCCACGCACTGATCAGGTGGCTGATCAGGAACTGACCACCTGACCGCGCATGCAGTGATCACGTGGCTGGTCGTTTACTGATCACGTGTTTATCATACGGTGATCACGTGACTGAGAGGCGCTGATCACGTGACTGTGCCGTCAGTGATCACGTGGCTGAGCAGGCACTGATATCGTGACTGAGCATGCACTGATCATGTGCCGGGAGCCGGGGAGGCATTCCACTCTGGACAAAGGTCATGAGGAAGGAGGCTCGGCATACGCAAATGCGGGATCGAGCCTCAGGAGTCCACCCGGATATTCTCGAGCATCTCCCCCCAAAAAAACCGGAGTCTGCCTACTGTATTGCTTTGTGCTCCCACCTCTGATTTCACTGGGGGCTGTCCCCCACCACCATCTCGCTCTCTCTGTCAAAGAGTAACTTACAGCTCCAATTCATAAAGTTCCTTGTCATTCTTCCCTTTAACTTCCAGCTGAGTCTCCATCTGGAGCGCGGAACCCACCACGCTTCCTAATTATGCCTGGGCTGCTAAGACCCACTCGAGAAGGTGTCTAGGGTGAGGCACCTTTCCTATTCGAGAGGGCGCTTGCGGCCTACGTAAGTGGTGCAAACTTCTTGTCTTGAAGTTTGATTGGTCTTCCGCGTAAACCAAGCTCCTCAGTCTCTTTTCTCCACCGAATTTTCCTACTGAGCTCTCCTCATACTATTATTCTTGACATCTCTGATTAGCATATAAATAGTCGCCTAGGCCATCTCTCCTCCGAATACCCTGGATCAGTTGGGGCTGGTCCCCGGCAGGTGGTGACCGAACAGGGACCTCAGGAGGCAATACTCAAAGAGCTGAGCAGACACGAACCACGCAATCAGCAGGCAATAAGCATGGAGCTCAGCAGTGACGAATCATGCTGCTCAACTGGCAATAATCAAGCACGTGACCAGGCAGGAATCACGCAGCTCAGCTGGCAGTTGTCAAGCAGATGAGCCGACAGGAATCACGCAGCTCAGATGGCAATTATCATGCAGATGAGCCGGCAGGAATCACGCAGCTCAGCAGGCCCTGATCACGTGACTCTGCAGGCACTGATCACGTGGCTGATCAAGTCCAGATCACGTGACTGAGCATGCACTGATCACGTGGCTATCATGCACTGATGACGTGACTGCGCATGCACTGATGACGTGGCTGATCGGGCACTGATCACATGGCTCATCATGCACTGATCACGTGTTTATCAGGCAATGATCAGGGACTGACAGGCGCTGATCATGGGACTGTGCACGCACTGATCACGTGGCTATCATGCACTGATCACGTGACTGCGCATGCACTGATGACGTGGCTGTTCGGGCACTGATCACGTGTTTATCAGGCAGTGATCAGTGACTGGCAGGCACTGATCAGGGGACTGTGCACGCACTGATCAGGTGGCTGATCAGGAACTGACCACCTGACCGCGCATGCGGTGATCACGTGGCTGGTCGTTCACTGATCACGTGTTTATCCTACGGTGATCACGTGACTGAGAGGCGCTGATCACGTGACTGTGCCGTCAGTGATCACGTGGCTGAGCAGGCACTGATATCGTGACTGAGCATGCACTGATCATGTGCCGGGAGCCGGGGAGGCATTCCACTCTGGACAAAGGTCATGAGGAAGGAGGCTGGGCATACGCAAATGCGGGATCGAGCCTCAGGAGTCCACCCGGATATTCTCGAGCATCTCCCCCCAAAAAAACCGGAGTCTGCCTACTGTATTGCTTTGTGCTCTCACCTCTGATTTCACTGGGGGCTGTCCCCCACCACCATCTCGCTCTGTCTGTCAAAGAGGTAACTTACAGCTCCAATTCATAAAGTTCCTTGTCATTCTTCCCTTTAACTTCCAGCTGAGTCTCCATCTGGAGCGCGGAACCCACCACGCTTCCTAATTATGCCTGGGCTGCTAAGACCCACTCGAGAAGGTGTCTAGGGTGAGGCACCTTTCGCCATTCGAGAGGGCGCCTGCGGCCTACGTAAGTGGTGCAAACTTCTTGTCTTGAAGTTTGATTGGTCTTCCGCGTAAACCAAGCTCCTCAGTCTCTTTTCTCCACCGAATTTTCCTACTGAGCTCTCCTCATACTATTATTCTTGACATCTCTGATTAGCACATAAATAGTCGCCTAGGCCATCTCTCCTTCGAATACCCTGGATCAGTTGGGGCTGGTCCCCGGCAGGTGGCGACCGAACAGGGACCTCAGGAGGCAATACTCAAAGAGCTGAGCAGACACGAACCACGCAATCAGCAGGCAATAAGCATGGAGCTCAGCAGTGACGAATCATGCTGCTCAACTGGCAATAATCAAGCACGTGACCAGGCAGGAATCACGCAGCTCAGCTGGCAATTGTCAAGCAGATGAGCCAACAGGAATCACGCAGCTCAGATGGCAATTGTCATGCAGATGAGCCGGCAGGAATCACGCAGCTCAGCAGGCCCTGATCACGTGAATCTGCAGGCACTGATCACCTGGCTGATCAAGTCCAGATCACGTGACTGAGCATGCACTGATCACGTGACTGTCATGCACTGATGACGTGACGGCGCATGCACTGATGACGTGGCTGATCGGGCACTGATCACATGGCTCATCATGCACTGATCACGGGTTTATCAGGCAATGATCAGTGACTGACAGGCGCTGATCATGGGACTGTGCACGCACTGATCACGTGGCTATCATGCACTGATCACGTGACTGCGCATGCACTGATGACGTGGCTGTTCGGGCACTGATCACGGGTTTATCAGGCAGTGATCAGTGACTGACAGGCGCTGATCAGGGGACTGTGCACGCACTGATCAGGTGGCTGATCAGGAACTGACCACCTGACCGCGCATGCAGTGATCACCTGGCTGGTCGTTCACTGATCACGTGTTCATCATACGGTGATCACGTGACTGAGAGGCGCTGATCACGTGACTGTGCCGTCAGTGATCACGTGGCTGAGCAGGCACTGATATCGTGACTGAGCATGCACTGATCATGTGCCGGGAGCCGGGGAGGCATTCCACTCTGGACAAAGGTCATGAGGAAGGAGGCTCGGCATACGCAAATGCGGGATCGAGCCTCAGGAGTCCACCCGGATATTCTCGAGCATCTCCCCCCAAAAAAACCGGAGTCTGCCTACTCTATTGCTTTGTGCTCTCACCTCTGATTTCACTGGGGGCTGTCCCCCACCACCATCTCGCTCTCTCTGTCAAAGACGTAACTTACAGCTCCAATTCATAAAGTTCCTTGTCATTCTTCCCTTTAACTTCCAGCTGAGTCTCCATCTGGAGCGCGGAACCCACCACGCTTCCTAATTATGCCTGGGCTGCTAAGACCCACTCGAGAAGGTGTCTAGGGTGAGGCACCTTTCACCATTCGAGAGGGCGCCTGCGGCCTACGTAAGTGGTGCAAACTTCTTGTCTTGAAGTTTGATTGGTCTTCCGCGTAAACCAAGCTCCTCAGTCTCTTTTCTCCACCGAATTTTCCTACTGAGCTCTCCTCATACTATTATTCTTGACATCTCTGATTAGCACATAAATAGTCGCCTAGGCCATCTCTCCTTCGAATACCCTGGATCAGTTGGGGCTGGTCCCCGGCAGGTGGCGACCGAACAGGGACCTCAGGAGGCAATTCTCAAAGAGCAGAGCAGACACGAACCACGCAATCAGCAGGCAATAAGCATGGAGCTCAACAGTGACGAATCATGCTGCTCAACTGGCAATAATCAAGCACGTGACCAGGCAGGAATCACGCAGCTCAGCTGGCAATTGTCAAGCAGATGAGCCGACAGGAATCACGCAGCTCAGATGGCAATTGTCATGCAGATGAGCCGGCAGGAATCACGCAGCTCAGCAGGCCCTGATCACGTGACTCTGCAGGCACTGATCACGTGGCTGATCAAGTACAGATCACGTGACTGAGCAGGCACTGATCACGTGACTATCATGCACTGATGACGAGACTGCGCATGCACTGATGACGTGGCTGATCGGGCACTGATCACATGGCTCATCATGCACTGATCACGTGTTTCTCAGGCAATGATCAGTGACTGACAGGCGCTGATCACTGTGCACGCACTGATCACGTGGCTATCATGCACTGATCACGTGCGCATGCACTGATGACGTGGCTGTTCGGGCACTGATCACGGGTTTATCAGGCAGTGATCAGTGACTGACATGATCACTGTGCATGATGGCTATCATGCACTGATCACGGCATGCACTGATGACGTGGCTGTTCGGGCACTGATCATCAGGCATGATCAGTGACTGACAGGCGCTGATCATGGGACTGTGCACGCACTGATCACGTGGCTATCATGCACTGATCACGTGACTGCGCATGCACTGATGACGTGGCTGTTCGGGCACTGATCACGGGTTTATCAGGCAGTGATCAGTGACTGACAGGCGCTGATCAGGGGACTGTGCACGCACTGATCAGGTGGCTGATCAGGAACTGACCACCTGACCGTGCATGCAGTGATCACCTGGCTGGTCGTTCACTGATCACGTGTTTATCATACGCTGATCACGTGACTGAGAGGCGCTGATCACGTGACTGTGCCGTCAGTGATCACGTGGCTGAGCAGGCACTGATATCGTGACTGAGCATGCACTGATCATGTGCCGGGAGCCGGGGAGGCATTCCACTCTGGACAAAGGTCATGAGGAAGGAGGCTCGACATACGCAAATGCGGGATCGAGCCTCAGGAGTCCACCCGGATATTCTCGAGCATCTCCCCCAAAAAAACCGGAGTCTGCCTACTGTATTGCTTTGTGCTCTCACCTCTGATTTCACTGGGGGCTGTCCCCCACCACCATCTCGCTCTCTCTGTCAAAGAGGTAACTTACAGCTCCAATTCATAAAGTTCCTTGTCATTCTTCCCTTTAACTTCCAGCTGAGTCTCCATCTGGAGCGCGGAACCCACCACGCTTCCTAATTATGCCTGGGCTGCTAAGACCCACTCGAGAAGGTGTCTAGGCTGAGGCACCTTTCGCCATTCGAGAGGGCGCCTGCGGCCTACGTAAGTGGTGCAAACTTCTTGTCTTGAAGTTTGATTGGTCTTCCGCGTAAACCAAGCTCCTCAGTCTCTTTTCTCCACCGAATTTTCCTACTGAGCTCTCCTCATACTATTATTCTTGACATCTCTGATTAGCATATAAATAGTCGCCTAGGCCATCTCTACTTCGAATACCCTGGATCAGTTGGGGCTGGTCCCCGGCAGGTGGCGACCGAACAGGGACCTCAGGAGGCAATACTCAAAGAGCTGAGCAGACACGAACCACGCAATCAGCAGGCAATAAGCATGGAGCTCAGCAGTGACAAATCATGCTGCTCAACTGGCAACAATCAAGCACGTGACCAGGCAGGAATCACGCAGCTCAGCTGGCAATTGTAAAGCAGATGAGCCGACAGGAATCACGCAGCTCAGATGGCAATTGTCATGCAGATGAGCCTGCAGGAATCACGCAGCTCAGCAGGCCCTGATCACGTGACTCTGCAGGCACTGATCACGTGGCTGATCAAGTACAGATCACGTGACTGAGCAGGCACTGATTACGTGGCTATCATGCACTGATGACGAGACTGCGCATGCACTGATGACGTGGCTGATCGGGCACTGATCACATGGCTCATCATGCACTGATCTCGTGTTTATCAGGCAATGATCAGTGACTGACAGGCGCTGATCATGGGACTGTGCACGCACTGATCACGTGGCTATCATGCACTGATCACGTGACTGCGCATGCAGTGATGACGTGGCTGTTCGGGCACTGATCACGGGTTTATCAGGCAGTGATCAGTGACTGACAGGCGCTGATCAGAGGACTGTGCACGCACTGATCAGGTGGCTGATCAGGAACTGACCACCTGACCGCGCATGCAGTGATCACCTGGCTGGTCGTTCACTGATCACGTGTTCATCATACGGTGATCACGTGACTGAGAGGCGCTGATCACGTGACTGTGCCGTCAGTGATCACGTGGCTGAGCAGGCACTGATATCGTGACTGAGCATGCACTGATCATGTGCCGGGAGCCGGGGAGGCATTCCACTCTGGACAAAGGTCATGAGGAAGGAGGCTCGGCATACGCAAATGCGGGATCGAGCCTCAGGAGTCCACCTGGATATTCTCGAGCATCTCCCCCCAAAAAAAACCGGAGTCTGCCTACTGTATTGCTTTGTGCTCTCACCTCTGATTTCACTGGGGGCTGTCCCCCACCACCATCTCGCTCTCTCTGTCAAAGACGTAACTTACAGCTCCAATTCATAAAGTTCCTTGTCATTCTTCCCTTTAACTTCGAGCTGAGTCTCCATCTGGAGCGCGGAACCCACCACGCTTCCTAATTATGCCTGGGCTGCTAAGACCCACTCGAGAAGGTGTCTAGGCTGAGGCACCTTTCGCCATTCGAGAGGGCGCCTGCGGCCTACGTAAGTGGTGCAAACTTCTTGTCTTGAAGTTTGATTGGTCTTCCGCGTAAACCAAGCTCCTCAGTCTCTTTTCTCCACCGAATTTTCCTACAGAGCTCTCCTCATACTATTATTCTTGACATCTCTGATTAGCACATAAATAGTCGCCTAGGCCATCTCTCCTTCGAATACCATGGATCAGTTGGGGCTGGTCCCCGGCAGGTGGCGACCGAACAGGGACCTCAGGAGGCAATACTCAAAGAGCTGAGCAGACACGAACCACGCAATCAGCAGGCAATAAGCATGGAGCTCAGCAGTGACGAATCATGCTGCTCAACTGGCAATAATCAAGCACGTGACCAGGCAGGAATCACGCAGCTCAGCTGGCAATTGTCAAGCAGATGAGCCGACAGGAATCACGCAGCTCAGATGGCAATTGTCATGCAGATGAGCCGGCAGGAATCACGCAGCTCAGCAGGCCCTGATCACGTGACTCTGCAGGCACTGATCACGTGGCTGATCAAGTACAGATCACGTGACTGAGCAGGCACTGATCACGTGACTATCATGCACTGATGACGAGACTGCGCATGCACTGATGACGTGGCTGATCGGGCACTGATCACATGGCTCATCATGCACTGATCACGTGTTTATCAGGCAATGATCAGTGACTGACAGGCGCTGATCATGGGACTGTGCACGCACTGATCACGTGGCTATCATGCACTGATCACGTGACTGCGCATGCACTGATGACGTGGCTGTTCGGGCACTGATCACGGGTTTATCAGGCAGTGATCAGTGACTGACAGGCGCTGATCAGGGGACTGTGCACGCACGGATCAGGTGGCTGATCAGGAACTGACCACCTGACCGTGCATGCAGTGATCACCTGGCTGGTCGTTCACTGATCACGTGTTTATCATACCGTGATCACGTGACTGAGAGGCGCTGATCACGTGACTGTGCCGTCAGTGATCACGTGGCTGAGCAGGCACTGATATCGTGACTGAGCATGCACTGATCATGTGCCGGGAGCCGGGGAGGCATTCCACTCTGGACAAAGGTCATGAGGAAGGAGGCTCGACATACGCAAATGCGGGATCGAGCCTCAGGAGTCCACCCGGATATTCTCGAGCATCTCCCCCAAAAAAACCGGAGTCTGCCTACTGTATTGCTTTGTGCTCTCACCTCTGATTTCACTGGGGGCTGTCCCCCACCACCATCTCGCTCTCTCTGTCAAAGAGGTAACTTACAGCTCCAATTCATAAAGTTCCTTGTCATTCTTCCCTTTAACTTCCAGCTGAGTCTCCATCTGGAGCGCGGAACCCACCACGCTTCCTAATTATGCCTGGGCTGCTAAGACCCACTCGAGAAGGTGTCTAGGCTGAGGCACCTTTCGCCATTCGAGAGGGCGCCTGCGGCCTACGTAAGTGGTGCAAACTTCTTGTCTTGAAGTTTGATTGGTCTTCCGCGTAAACCAAGCTCCTCAGTCTCTTTTCTCCACCGAATTTTCCTACTGAGCTCTCCTCATACTATTATTCTTGACATCTCTGATTAGCATATAAATAGTCGCCTAGGCCATCTCTACTTCGAATACCCTGGATCAGTTGGGGCTGGTCCCCGGCAGGTGGCGACCGAACAGGGACCTCAGGAGGCAATACTCAAAGAGCTGAGCAGACACGAACCACGCAATCAGCAGGCAATAAGCATGGAGCTCAGCAGTGACAAATCATGCTGCTCAACTGGCAATAATCAAGCACGTGACCAGGCAGGAATCACGCAGCTCAGCTGGCAATTGTAAAGCAGATGAGCCGACAGGAATCACGCAGCTCAGATGGCAATTGTCATGCAGATGAGCCGGCAGGAATCACGCAGCTCAGCAGGCCCTGATCACGTGACTCTGCAGGCACTGATCACGTGGCTGATCAAGTCCAGATCACGTGACTGAGCAGGCACTGATTACGTGGCTATCATGCACTGATGACGAGACTGCGCATGCACTGATGACGTGGCTGATCGGGCACTGATCACATGGCTCATCATGCACTGATCACGTGTTTATCAGGCAATGATCAGTGACTGACAGGCGCTGATCATGGGACTGTGCACGCACTGATCACGTGGCTATCATGCACTGATCACGTGACTGCGCATGCAGTGATGACGTGGCTGTTCGGGCACTGATCACGGGTTTATCAGGCAGTGATCAGTGACTGACAGGCGCTGATCAGAGGACTGTGCACGCACTGATCAGGTGGCTGATCAGGAACTGACCACCTGACCGCGCATGCAGTGATCACCTGGCTGGTCGTTCACTGATCACGTGTTCATCATACGGTGATCACGTGACTGAGAGGCGCTGATCACGTGACTGTGCCGTCAGTGATCACGTGGCTGAGCAGGCACTGATATCGTGACTGAGCATGCACTGATCATGTGCCGGGAGCCGGGGAGGCATTCCACTCTGGACAAAGGTCATGAGGAAGGAGGCTCGGCATACGCAAATGCGGGATCGAGCCTCAGGAGTCCACCTGGATATTCTCGAGCATCTCCCCCCAAAAAAAACCGGAGTCTGCCTACTGTATTGCTTTGTGCTCTCACCTCTGATTTCACTGGGGGCTGTCCCCCACCACCATCTCGCTCTCTCTGTCAAAGAGTTAACTTACAGCTCCAATTCATAAAGTTCCTTGTCATTCTTCCCTTTAACTTCCAGCTGAGTCTCCATCTGGAGCGCGGAACCCACCACGCTTCCTAATTATGCCTGGGCTGCTAAGACCCACTCGAGAAGGTGTCTAGGGTGAGGCACCTTTCGCCATTCGAGAGGGCGCCTGCGGCCTACGTAAGTGGTGCAAACTTCTTGTCTTGAAGTTTGATTGGTCTTCCGCGTAAACCAAGCTCCTCAGTCTCTTTTCTCCACCGAATTTACCTACAGAGCTCTCCTCATACTATTATTCTTGACATCTCTGATTAGCACATAAATAGTCGCCTAGGCCATCTCTCCTTCGAATACCCTGGATCAGTAGGGGCTGGTCCCCGGCAGGTGGCGACCGAACAGGGACCTCAGGAGGCAATTCTCAAAGAGCTGAGCAGACACGAACCACGCAATCAGCAGGCAATAAGCATGGAGCTCAGCAGTGACGAATCATGCTGCTCAACTGGCAATAATCAAGCACGTGACCAGGCAGGAATCACGCAGCTCAGCTGGCAATTGTCAAGCAGATGAGCCGACAGGAATCACGCAGCTCAGATGGCAATTGTCATGCAGATGAGCCGGCAGGAATCACGCAGCTCAGCAGGCCCTGATCACGTGACTCTGCAGGCACTGATCACCTGGCTGATCAAGTACAGATCACGTGACTGAGCAGGCACTGATCACGTGACTATCATGCACTGATGACGAGACTGCGCATGCACTGATGACGTGGCTGATCGGGCACTGATCACATGGCTCATCATGCAGTGATCACGTGTTTATCAGGCAATGATCAGTGACTGACAGGCGCTGATCATGGGACTGTGCACGCACTGATCACGTGGCTATCATGCACTGATCACGTGACTGCGCATGCACTGATGACGTGGCTGTTCGGGCACTGATCACGGGTTTATCAGGCAGTGATCAGTGACTAACAGGCGCTGATCAGGGGACTGTGCACGCACTGATCAGGTGGCTGATCAGGAACTGACCACCTGACCGCGCATGCAGTGATCACCTGGCTGGTCGTTCACTGATCACGTGTTCATCATACGGTGATCACGTGACTGAGAGGCGCTGATCACGTGACTGTGCCGTCAGTGATCACGTGGCTGAGCAGGCACTGATATCGTGACTGAGCATGCACTGATCATGTGCCGGGAGCCGGGGAGGCATTCCACTCTGGACAAAGGTCATGAGGAAGGAGGCTCGACATACGCAAATGCGGGATCGAGCCTCAGGAGTCCACCCGGATATTCTCGAGCATCTCCCCCCCAAAAAAACCGGAGTCTGCCTACTGTATTGCTTTGTGCTCTCACCTCTGATTTCACTGGGGGCTGTCCCCCACCACCATCTCGCTCTCTCTGTCAAAGAGGTAACTTACAGCTCCAATTCATAAAGTTCCTTGTCATTCTTCCCTTTAACTTCCAGCTGAGACTCCATCTGGAGCGCGGAACCCACCACGCTTCCTAATTATGCCTGGGCTGCTAAGACCCACTCGAGAAGGTGTCTAGGCTGAGGCACCTTTCGCCATTCGAGAGGGCGCCTGCGGCCTACGTAAGTGGTGCAAACTTCTTGTCTTGAAGTTTGATTGGTCTTCCGCGTAAACCAAGGTACTCAGTCTCTTTTCTTCACCGAATTTTCCTACTGAGCTCTCCTCATACTATTATTCTTGACATCTCTGATTAGCATATAAATAGTCGCCTAGGCCATCTCTACTTCGAATACCCTGGATCAGTTGGGGCTGGTCCCCGGCAGGTGGCGACCGAACAGGGACCTCAGGAGGCAATACTCAAAGAGCTGAGCAGACACGAACCACGCAATCAGCAGGCAATAAGCATGGAGCTCAGCAGTGACAAATCATGCTGCTCAACTGGCAACAATCAAGCACGTGACCAGGCAGGAATCACGCAGCTCAGCTGGCAGTTGGAAAGCAGATGAGCCGACAGGAATCACGCAGCTCAGATGGCAATTGTCATGCAGATGAGCCGGCAGGAATCACGCAGCTCAGCAGGCCCTGATCACGTGACTCTGCAGGCACTGATCACGTGGCTGATCAAGTCCAGATCACGTGACTGAGCAGGCACTGATCACGTGGCTATCATGCACTGATGACGAGACTGCGCATGCACTGTTGACGTGGCTGATCGGGCACTGATCACATGGCTCATCATGCACTGATCTCGTGTTTATCAGGCAATGATCAGTGACTGACAGGCGCTGATCATGGGACTGTGCACGCACTGATCACGTGGCTATCATGCACTGATCACGTGACTGCGCATGCAGTGATGACGTGGCTGTTCGGGCACTGATCACGGGTTTATCAGGCAGTGATCAGTGACTGACAGGCGCTGATCAGGGGACTGTGCACGCACTGATCAGGTGGCTGATCATGAACTGACCACCTGACCGCGCATGCAGTGATCACCTGGCTGGTCGTTCACTGATCACGTGTTTATCATACGGTGATCACGTGACTGAGAGGCGCTGATCACGTGACTGTGCCGTCAGTGATCACGTGGCTGAGCAGGCACTGATATCGTGACTGAGCATGCACTGATCATGTGCCGGGAGCCGGGGAGGCATTCCACTCTGGACAAAGGTCATGAGGAAGGAGGCTCGGCATACGCAAATGCGGGATCGAGCCTCAGGTGTCCACCCGGATATTCTCGAGCATCTCCCCCCAAAAAAACCGGAGTCTGCCTACTGTATTGCTTTGTGCTCTCACCTCTGATTTCACTGGGGGCTGTCCCCCACCACCATCTCGCTCTCTCTGTCAAAGAGTTAACTTACAGCTCCAATTCATAAAGTTCCTTGTCATTCTTCCCTTTAACTTCCAGCTGAGACTCCATCTGGAGCGCGGAACCCACCACGCTTCCTAATTATGCCTGGGCTGCTAAGACCCACTCGAGAAGGTGTCTAGGCTGAGGCACCTTTCGCCATTCGAGAGGGCGCCTGCGGCCTACGTAAGTGGTGCAAACTTCTTGTCTTGAAGTTTGATTGGTCTTCCGCGTAAACCAAGGTACTCAGTCTCTTTTCTCCACCGAATTTTCCTACTGAGCTCTCCTCATACTATTATTCTTGACATCTCTGATTAGCATATAAATAGTCGCCTAGGCCATCTCTCCTTCGAATACCCTGGATCAGTTGGGGCTGGTCCCCGGCAGGTGGCGACCGAACAGGGACCTCAGGAGGCAATACTCAAAGAGCTGAGCAGACACGAACCACGCAATCAGCAGGCAATAAGCATGGAGCTCAGCAGTGACAAATCATGCTGCTCAACTGGCAACAATCAAGCACGTGACCAGGCAGGAATCACGCAGCTCAGCTGGCAGTTGGAAAGCAGATGAGCCGACAGGAATCACGCAGCTCAGATGGCAATTGTCATGCAGATGAGCCGGCAGGAATCACGCAGCTCAGCAGGCCCTGATCACGTGACTCTGCAGGCACTGATCACGTGGCTGATCAAGTCCAGATCACGTGACTGAGCAGGCACTGATCACGTGGCTATCATGCACTGATGACGAGACTGCGCATGCACTGTTGACGTGGCTGATCGGGCACTGATCACATGGCTCATCATGCACTGATCTCGTGTTTATCAGGCAATGATCAGTGACTGACAGGCGCTGATCATGGGACTGTGCACGCACTGATCACGTGGCTATCATGCACTGATCACGTGACTGCGCATGCAGTGATGACGTGGCTGTTCGGGCACTGATCACGGGTTTATCAGGCAGTGATCAGTGACTGACAGGCGCTGATCAGGGGACTGTGCACGCACTGATCAGGTGGCTGATCAGGAACTGACCACCTGACCGCGCATGCAGTGATCACCTGGGTGGTCGTTCACTGATCACGTGTTCATCATACGGTGATCACGTGACTGAGAGGCGCTGATCACGTGACTGTGCCGTCAGTGATCACGTGGCTGAGCAGGCACTGATATCGTGACTGAGCATGCACTGATCATGTGCCGGGAGCCGGGGAGGCATTCCACTCTGGACAAAGGTCAGGAGGAAGGAGGCTCGGCATATGCAAATGCGGAATCGAGCCTCAGGAGTCCACCCGGATATTCTCGAGCATCTCCCCCAAAAAAACCGGAGTCTGCCTACTGTATTGCTTTGTGCTCTCACCTCTGATTTCACTGGGGGCTGTCCCCCACCACCATCTCGCTCTCTCTGTCAAAGAGGTAACTTACAGCTCCAATTCATAAAGTTCCTTGTCATTCTTCCCTTTAACTTCCAGCTGAGTCTCCATCTGGAGCGCGGAACCCACCACGCTTCCTAATTATGCCTGGGCTGCTAAGACCCACTCGAGAAGGTGTCTAGGGTGAGGCACCTTTCGCCATTCGAGAGGGCGCCTGCGGCCTACGTAAGTGGTGCAAACTTCTTGTCTTGAAGTTTGATTGGTCTTCCGCGTAAACCAAGCTACTCAGTTTCTTTTCTCCACCGAATTTTCCTACTGAGCTCTCCTCATACTATTATTCTTGACATCTCTGATTAGCATATAAATAGTCGCCTAGGCCATCTCTCCTTCGAATACCCTGGATCAGTTGGGGCTGGTCCCTGGCTGGTGGAGACCGAACAGGGACCTCAGGAGGCAATACACAAAGAGCTGAGCAGACACGAACCATGCAATCAGCAGGCAATAAGCATAGAGCTCAGCAGTGACGAATCATGCTGCTCAACTGGCAATAATCAACACGTGACCAGGCAGGAATCACGCAGCTCAGCTGGCAATTGTCAAGCAGATGAGCCGACAGGAATCACGCAGCTCAGATGGCAATTGTCATGCAGATGAGCCGGCAGGAATCACGCAGCTCAGCAGGCCCTGATCACGTGACTCTGCAGGCACTGATCACGTGGCTGATCAAGTCCAGATCACGTGACTGAGCAGGCACTGATCACGTGGCTATCATGCACTGATGACGTGACTGCCCATGCACTGATGACGTGGCTGATCGGGCACTGATCACATGGCTCATCATGCACTGATCACGTGTTTCTCAGGCAATGATCAGTGACTGACAGGCGCTGATCATGGGACTCTGCACGCACTGATCACGTGGCTATCATGCACTGATCACGTGACTTCGCATGCACTGATGACGTGGCTGTTCGGGCACTGATCACGGGTTTATCAGGCAGTGATCAGTGACTGACAGGCGCTGATCAGGGGACTGTGCACGCACTGATCAGGTGGCTGATCAGGAACTGACCACCTGACCGCGCATGCAGTGATCACCTGGCTGGTCGTTCACTGATCACGTGTTTATCATACTGTGATCACGTGACTGAGAGGTGCTGATCACGTGATTGTGCCGTCAGTGATCACGTGGCTGAGCAGGCACTGATATCGTGACTGAGCATGCACTGATCATGTGCGGGGAGCCGGGGAGGCATTCCACTCTGGACAAAGGTCATGAGGAAGCAGGCTCGGCATACGCAAATGCGGGATCGAGCCTCAGGAGTCCACCCGGATATTCTCGAGCATCTCCCCCCAAAAAAACCGGAGTCTGCCTACTGTATTGCTTTGTGCTCTCACCTCTGATTTCACTGGGGGCTGTCCCCCACCACCATCTCGCTCTCTCTGTCAAAGAGGTAACTTACAGCTCCAATTCATAAAGTTCCTTGTCATTCTTCCCTTTAACTTCCAGCTGAGTCTCCATCTGGAGCGCGGAACCCACCACGCTTCCTAATTATGCCTGGGCTGCTAAGACCCACTCGAGAAGGTGTCTAGGGTGAGGCCCCTTTCGCTATTCGAGAGGGCGCCTGCGGCCTACGTAAGTGGTGCAAACTTCTTGTCTTGAAGTTTGATTGGTCTTCCGCGTAAACCAAGCTCCTCAGTCTCTTTTCTCCACCGAATTTTCCTACTGAGCTCTCCTCATACTATTATTCTTGACATCTCTGATTAGCATATAAATAGTCGCCTAGGCCATCTCTCCTTCGAATACCCTGGATCAGTTGGGGCTGGTCCCCGGCAGGTGGCGACCGAACAGGGACCTCAGGAGGCAATACTCAAAGAGCTGAGCAGACACGAACCACGCAATCAGCAGGCAATAAGCATGGAGTTCAGCAGTGACGAATCATGCTGCTCAACTGGCAATAATCAAGCACGTGACCAGGCAGGAATCACGCAGCTCAGCTGGCAATTGTCAAGCAGATGAGCCGACAGGAATCACGCAGCTCAGATGGCAATTGTCATGCAGATGAGCTGGCAGGAATCACGCAGCTCAGCAGGCCCTGATCACGTGACTCTGCAGGCACTGATCACGTGGCTGATCAAGTCCAGATCACGTGACTGAGCAGGCACTGATCACGTGGCTATCATGCACTGATGACGTGACTGCGCATGCACTGATGACGTGGCTGATCGGGCACTGATCACATGGCTCATCATGCACTGATCACGTGTTTATCAGGCAATGATCAGTGACTGACAGGCGCTGATCATGGGACTGTGCACGCACTGATCACGTGGCTATCATGCACTGATCACGTGACTGCGCATGCACTGATGACGTGGCTGTTCGGGCACTGATCACGGGTTTATCAGGCAGTGATCAGTGACTGACAGGCGCTGATCAGGGGACTGTGCACGCACTGATCAGGTGGCTGATCAGGAACTGACCACCTGACCGCGCATGCAGTGATCACCTGGCTGGTCGTTCACTGATCACGTGTTTATCATACGGTGATCACGTGACTGAGAGGCGCTGATTACGTGACTGTGCCGTCAGTGATCACGTGGCTGAGCAGGCACTGATATCGTGACTGAGCATGCACTGATCATGTGCCGGGAGCCGGGGAGGCATTCCACTCTGGACAAAGGTCATGAGGAAGGAGGCTCGGCATATGCAAATGCGGGATCGAGCCTCAGGAGTCCACCCGGATATTCTCGAGCATCTCCCCCCAAAAAAACCGGAGTCTGCCTACTGTATTGCTTTGTGCTCTCACCTCTGATTTCACTGGGGGCTGTCCCCCACCACCATCTCGCTCTCTCTGTCAAAGAGGTAACTTACAGCTCCAATTCATAAAGTTCCTTGTCATTCTTCCCTTTAACTTCCAGCTGAGTCTCCATCTGGAGCGCGGAACCCACCACGCTTCCTAATTATGCCTGGGCTGCTAAGACCCACTCGAGAAGGTGTCTAGGGTGAGGCACCTTTCACCATTCGAGAGGGCGCCTGCGGCCTACGTAAGTGGTGCAAACTTCTTGTCTTGAAGTTTGATTGGTCTTCCGCGTAAACCAAGCTCCTCAGTCTCTTTTCTCCACCGAATTTTCCTACTGAGCTCTCCTCATATTATTATTCTTGACATCTCTGATTAGCATATAAATAGTCGCCTAGGCCTTCTCTACTTCGAATACCCTGGATCAGTTGGGGCTGGTCCCCGACAGGTGGCGACCGAACAGGGACCTCAGGAGGCAATACTCAAAGAGCTGAGCAGACACGAACCACGCAATCAGCAGGCAATAAGCATGGAGCTCAGCAGTGACGAATCATGCTGCTCAACCGGCAATAATCAAGCACGGGACCAGGCAGGAATCACGCAGCTCAGCTGGCAATTGTCAAGCAGATGAGCCGACAGGAATCACGCAGCTCAGATGGCAATTGTCATGCAGATGAGCCGGCAGGAATCACGCAGCTCAGCAGGCCCTGATCACGTGACTCTGCAGGCACTGATCACGTGGCTGATCAAGTCCAGATCACGTGACTGAGCAGGCACTGATCACGTGGCTATCATGCACTGATGACGTGACTGCGCAAGCACTGATGACGTGGCTGATCGGGCACTGATCACATGGCTCATCATGCACTGATCACGTGTTTCTCAGGCAATGATCAGTGACTGACAGGCGCTGATCATGGGACTGTGCACGCACTGATCACGTGGCTATCATGCACTGATCACGTGACTGCGCATGCACTGATGACGTGGCTGTTCGGGCACTGATCACGGGTTTATCAGGCAGTGATCAGTGACTGACAGGCGCTGATCAGGGGACTGTGCACGCACTGATCAGGTGGCTGATCAGGAACTGACCACCTGACCGCGCATGCAGTGATCACCTGGCTGGTCGTTCACTGATCACGTGTTTATCATACGGTGATCACGTGACTGAGAGGCGCTGATCACGTGACTGTGCCGTCAGTGATCACGTGGCTGAGCAGGCACTGATATCGTGACTGAGCATGCACTGATCATGTGCCGGGAGCCGGGGAGGCATTCCACTCTGGACAAAGGTCAGGAGGAAGGAGGCTCGGCATATGCAAATGCGGGATCGAGCCTCAGGAATCCACCCGGATATTCTCGAGCATCTCCGCCCCAAAAAAACCGGAGTCTGCCTACTGTATTGCTTTGTGCTCTCACCTCTGATTTCACTGGGGGCTGTCCCCCACCACCATCTCGCTCTCTCTGTCAAAGAGGTAACTTACAGCTCCAATTCATAAAGTTCCTTGTCATTCTTCCCTTTAACTTCCAGCTGAGTCTCCATCTGGAGCGCGGAACCCACCACGCTTCCTAATTATGCCTGGGCTGCTAAGACCCACTCGAGAAGGTGTCTAGGGTGAGGCACCTTTCACCATTCGAGAGGGCGCCTGCGGCCTACGTAAGTGGTGCAAACTTCTTGTCTTGAAGTTTGATTGGTCTTCCGCGTAAACCAAGCTCCTCAGTCTCTTTTCTCCACCGAATTTTCCTACTGAGCTCTCCTCATATTATTATTCTTGACATCTCTGATTAGCATATAAATAGTCGCCTAGGCCTTCTCTACTTCGAATACCCTGGATCAGTTGGGGCTGGTCCCCGACAGGTGGCGACCGAACAGGGACCTCAGGAGGCAATACTCAAAGAGCTGAGCAGACACGAACCACGCAATCAGCAGGCAATAAGCATGGAGCTCAGCAGTGACGAATCATGCTGCTCAACCGGCAATAATCAAGCACGGGACCAGGCAGGAATCACGCAGCTCAGATGGCAATTGTCATGCAGATGAGCCGGCAGGAATCACGCAGCTCAGCTGGCAATTGTCATGCAGATGAGCCGGCAGGAATCACGCAGCTCAGCAGGCCCTGATCACGTGACTCTGCAGGCACTGATCACGTGGCTGATCAAGTCCAGATCACGTGACTGAGCAGGCACTGATCACGTGGCTATCATGCACTGATGACGTGACTGCGCAAGCACTGATGACGTGGCTGATCGGGCACTGATCACATGGCTCATCATGCACTGATCACGTGTTTCTCAGGCAATGATCAGTGACTGACAGGCGCTGATCATGGGACTGTGCACGCACTGATCACGTGGCTATCATGCACTGATCACGTGACTGCGCATGCACTGATGACGTGGCTGTTCGGGCACTGATCACGGGTTTATCAGGCAGTGATCAGTGACTGACAGGCGCTGATCAGGGGACAGTGCACGCACTGATCAGGTGTCTGATCAGGAACTGACCACCTGACCGCGCATGCAGTGATCACCTGGCTGGTCGCTCACTGATCACGTGTTTATCATACGGTGATCACGTGACTGAGAGGCGCTGATCACGTGACTGTGCCGTCAGTGATAACGTGGCTGAGCAAGCACTGATATCGTGACTGAGCATGCACTGATCATGTGCCGGGAGCCGGGGAGGCATTCCACTCTGGACAACGGTCATGAGGAAGGAGGCTCGGCATACGCAAATGCGGGATCGAGCCTCAGGAGTCCACCTGGATATTCTCGAGCATCTCCCCCCAAAAACACCGGAGTCTGCCTACTGTATTGCTTTGTGCTTTCACCTCTGATTTCACTGGGGGCTGTCCCCCACCACCATCTCGCTCTCTCTGTCAAAGAGGTAACTTACAACTCCAATTCATAAAGTTCCTTGTCATTCTTCCCTTTAACTTCCAGCTGAGTCTCCATCTGGAGCGCGGAACCCACCACGCTTCCTAATTATGCCTGGGCTGCTAAGACCCACTCGAGAAGGTGTCTAGGGTGAGGCCCCTTTCGCCATTCGAGAGGGCGCCTGCGGCCTACGTAAGTGGTGCAAACTTCTTGTCTTGAAGTTTGATTGGTCTTCCGCGTAAACCAAGCTCCTCAGTCTCCTTTCTCCACCGAATTTTCCTACTGAGCTCTCCTCATACTATTATTCTTGACATCTCTGATTAGCATATAAATAGTCGCCTAGGCCATCTCTCCTTCGAATACCCTGGATCAGCTGGGGCTGGTCCCCGGCAGGTGGCGACCAAACAGGGACCTCAGGAGGCAATACTCAAAGAGCTGAGCAGACACGAACCACGCAATCAGCAGGCAATAAGCATGGAGCTCAGCAGTGACGAATCATGCTGCTCAACTGGCAATAATCAAGCACGAGACCAGGCAGGAATCACGCAGCTCAGCTGGCAATTGTCAAGCAGATGAGCCGACAGGAATCACGCAGCTCAGATGGCAATTGTCATGCAGATGAGCTGGCAGGAATCACACAGCTCAGCAGGCCCTGATCACGTGACTCTGCAGGCACTGATCACGTGGCTGATCAAGTCCAGATCACGTGACTGAGCAGGCACTGATCACGTGGCTATCATGCACTGATGACGTGACTGCGCATGCACTGATGACGTGGCTGATCGGGCACTGATCACATGGCTCATCATGCACTGATCACGTGTTTATCAGGCAATGATCAGTGACTGACAGGCGCTGATCATGGGACTGTGCACGCACTGATCACGTGGCTCTCATGCACTGATCACGTGACTGCGCATGCACTGATGACGTGGCTGTTCGGGCACTGATCACGGGTTTATCAGGCAGTGATCAGTGACTGACAGGCGCTGATCAGGGGACTGTGCACGCACTGATCAGGTGGCTTATCAGGAACTGACCACCTGACCTCGCATGCAGTGATCATCTGGCTGGTCGTTCACTGATCACGTGTTCATCATACGGTGATCACGTGACTGAGAGGCGCTGATCACGTGACTGTGCCCTCAGTGATCACGTGGCTGAGCAGGCACTGATATCGTGGCTGAGCATGCACTGATCATGTGCCGGGAGCCGGGGAGGCATTCCACTCTGGACAAAGGTCATGAGGAAGGAGGCTCGGCATACGCAAATGCGGGATCGAGCCTCAGGAGTCCACCTGGATATTCTCGAGCATCTCCCCCCCAAAAAACCCGGAGTCTGCCTACTGTATTGCTTTGTGCTCTCACCTCTGATTTCACTGGGGGCTGTCCCCCACCACCATCTCGCTCTCTCTGTCAAAGAGGTAACTTACAGCTCCAATTCATAAAGTTCCTTGTCATTCTTCCCTTTAACTTCCAGCTGAGTCTCCATCTGCAGCGAGGAACCCACCATGCTTCCTAATTATGCCTGGGCTGCCAAGACCCACTCGAGAAGGTGTCTAGGGTGAGGCCCCTTTCGCCATTCGAGAGGGCGCCTGCGGCCTACGTAAGTGGTGCAAACTTCTTGTCTTGAAGTTTGATTGGTCTTCCGCGTAAACCAAGCTCCTCAGTCTCTTTTCTCCACCGAATTTTCCTACTGAGCTCTCCTCATACTATTATTCTTGACATCTCTGATTAGCATATAAATAGTCGCCTAGGCCATCTCTTCTTCGAATACCCTGGATCAGTTGGGGCTTGTCCCCGGCAGGTGGCGACCGAACAGGGACCTCAGGAGGCAATACTCAAAGAGCTGAGCAGACACGAACCACGCAATCAGCAGGCAATAAGCATGGAGCTCAGCAGTGACGAATCATGCTGCTCAACTGGCAATAATCAAGCACGTGACCAGGCAGGAATCACGCAGCTCAGCTGGCAATTGTCAAGCAGATGAGCCGACAGGAATCACGCAGCTCAGCTGGCAATTGTCATGCAGATGAGCCGGCAGGAATCA
Organism: Bos javanicus; assembly: GCF_032452875.1. Lineage (NCBI taxonomy): Eukaryota > Metazoa > Chordata > Mammalia > Artiodactyla > Bovidae > Bos > Bos javanicus. The sequence continues at coordinate 33,411 of NW_026893777.1, forward strand.
CGCAGCTCAGCAGGCGTTGATCACGTGACTCTGCAGGCACTGATCACGTGGCTGATCAAGTCCAGATCACGTGACTGAGCAGGCACTGATCACGTGGCTATCATGCACTGATGACGTTACTGCGCATGCACTGATGACGTGGCTGATCGGGCACTGATCACATGGCTCATCATGCACTGATCACGTGTTTCTCAGGCAATGATCAGTGACTGACAGGCGCTGATCATGGGACTGTGCACGCACTGATCACGTGGCTGATCATGCACTGATGACGTGACTGCGCATGCACTGATGACGGCTGTCGGGCACTGATCACGGGTTTATCAGGCAGTGATCACGTGACTGACAGGCGCTGATCAGGGACTGTGCACGCACTGATCAGGTGGCTGATCAGGAACTGACCACCTGACCGCGCATGATGGAGGTCATGAGGAAGGAGGCTCGGCATACGCAAATGCGGGATCGAGCCTCAGGAGTCCACCCGGATATTCTCGAGCATCTCTCCCCCAAAAACACCGGAGTCTGCCTACTGTATTGCTTTGTGCTCTCACCTCTGATTTCACTGGGGGCTGTCCCCCACCACCATCTCGCTCTCTCTGTCAAAGAGGTAACTTACAGCTCCAATTCATAAAGTTCCTTGTCATTCTTCCCTTTAACTTCCAGCTGAGTCTCCATCTGGAGCGCGGAACCCACCACGCTTCCTAATTATGCCTGGGCTGCTAAGACCCACTCGAGAAGGTGTCTAGGGTGAGGCCCCTTTCGCCATTCGAGAGGGCGCCTGCGGCCTACGTAAGTGGTGCAAACTTCTTGTCTTGAAGTTTGATTGGTCTTCCGCGTAAACCAAGCTCCTCAGTCTCCTTTCTCCACCGAATTTTCCTACTGAGCTCTCCTCATACTATTATTCTTGACATCTCTGATTAGCATATAAATAGTCGCCTAGGCCATCTCTCCTTCGAATACCCTGGATCAGTTGGGGCTGGTCCCCGGCAGGTGGCGACCGAACAGGGACCTCAGGAGGCAATACTCAAAGAGCTGAGCAGACACGAACCACGCAATCAGCAGGCAATAAGCATGGAGCTCAGCAGTGACGAATCATGCTGCTCAACTGGCAACAATCAAGCACGTGACCAGGCAGGAATCACGCAGCCCAGCTGGCAATTGTCAAGCAGATGAGCCGACAGGAATCACGCAGCTCAAATGGCAATTGTCATGCAGATGAGCCGGCAGGAATCACACAGCTCAGCAGGCCCTGATCACGTGACTCTGCAGGCACTGATCACGTGGCTGATCAAGTCCAGATCACGTGACTGAGCAGGCACTGATCACGTGGCTATCATGCACTGATGACGTGACTGTGCATGCACTGATGACGTGGCTGATCGGGCACTGATCACACGGCTCATCATGCACTGATCACGTGTTTATCAGGCAATGATCAGTGACTGACAGGCGCTGATCATGGGACTGTGCACGCACTGATCACGTGGCTCTCATGCACTGATCACGTGACTGCGCATGCACTGATGACGTGGCTGTTCGGGCACTGATCACGGGTTTATCAGGCAGTGATCAGTGACTGACAGGCGCTGATCAGGGGACTGTGCACGCACTGATCAGGTGGCTTATCAGGAACTGACCACCTGACCTCGCATGCAGTGATCATCTGGCTGGTTGTTCACTGATCACGTGTTCATCATACGGTGATCACGTGACTGAGAGGCGCTGATCACGTGACTGTGCCCTCAGTGATCACGTGGCTGAGCAGGCACTGATCATGTGCCGGGAGCCGGGGAGGCATTCCACTCTGGACAAAGGTCAGGAGGAAGGAGGCTCGGCATACGCAAATGCGGGATCGAGCCTCAGGAGTCCACCCGGATATTCTCGAGCATCTCCCCCCAAAAACACCGGAGTCTGCCTACTGTATTGCTTTGTGCTTTCACCTCTGATTTCACTGGGGGCTGTCCCCCACCACCATCTCGCTCTCTCTGTCAAAGAGGTAACTTACAGCTCCAATTCATAAAGTTCCTTGTCATTCTTCCCTTTAACTTCCAGCTGAGTCTCCATCTGGAGCGCGGAACCCACCACGCTTCCTAATTATGCCTGGGCTGCTAAGACCCACTCGAGAAGGTGTCTAGGGTGAGGCACCTTTCGCCATTCGAGAGGGCGCCTGCAGCCTACGTAAGTGGTGCAAACTTCTTGTCTTGAAGTTTGATTGGTCTTCCGCGTAAACCAAGCTCCTCAGTCTCTTTCCTCCACCGAATTTTCCTACTGAGCTCTCCTCATACTATTATTCTTGACATCTCTGATTAGCATATAAATAGTCGCCTAGGCCATCTCTCCTTCGAATACCCTTGATCAGTTGGGGCTGGTCCCCGACAGGTGGCGACCGAACAGGGACCTCAGGAGGCAATACTCAAAGAGCTGAGCAGACACGAACCACGCAATCAGCAGGCAATAAGCATGGAGCTCAGCAGTGACGAATCATGCTACTCAACTGGCAATAATCAAGCACGTGACCAGGCAGGAATCACGCAGCTCAGCTGGCAATTGTCAAGCAGATGAGCCGACAGGAATCACGCAGCTCAGATGGCAATTGTCATGCAGATGAGCCGGCAGGAATCACGCAGCTCAGCAGGCCCTGATCACGTGACTCTGCAGGCACTGATCACGTGGCTGATCAAGTCCAGATCACGTGACTGAGCAGGCACTGATCACGTGCGTGATCAGTGCATGATAGCCACGTGATCAGTGCATGATCAGTCACGTGATCAGTGCATGATCAGAAAGTGATCAGTGCATGATCAGCCACATGATCAGTGCATGATCAATTACGTCATCAGTGCATGATCAGTCACGTGACCAGTACATGGTAGCTGCGTGATCAGTGTATGACCAGCCAAGTGATCAGTGCATGATAGCCACTTGATCAGTGCATGTTCAGTCACGTGATCAGGGCATGATCAGCCACATGATCAGTGCAAGATCAGTCACGTGACCAGTACATGGTAGCTACGTGATCATTGCATGATCAGCCACGTGATCAGTGCATGATAGCCACGTGATCAGTGCATGATAGCCACGTGATCAGTGCACGATCAGTCACGTGATACGTGTGTGATCAGCCACGTGATCAGTGCATGATGAGTCAGGTGATCAGTGCAGGATTAATTACGTGATCAGTGCATGATCAGTCACGTGACCAGTACATGGTTGCTACGTGATCATTGCATGATCAGCCACGTGAGCAGTGCATGATAGCCACGTGATCAGTGCGTGATCAGTCACGTGATCAGTTCATGATCAGTCACGTGAACACTGCATGATCATTTACGTGATCTCTGCATGATCAGTCACGTGACCAGTATATGGTAGCTACGTGAACATTGCATGACCAGCCAGGTGAGAAGTGCATGATAGCCACCTGATGTGTGCATGATCAGTTACGTGAGCAGAATATGATCAGCCACGTGATCAGTGCATGAGTGCCACGTGATCAGTGCATGATCAGTCACGTGACAGGTGTGTGATAAGCCACGTGAACAGTGCATGTTCAGCCACGTGATCAGTGCATGATATCCACATGATCAGTGCATGATCTGTTACGTGAACAGTGTATGATAAGCCACGTGAGCAGTGCATGGTCAGACACGTGAACAGTGTATGATCAAACACGTGATTAGTGCATGATATCCACGTGATCAGTGCATGATAAGTCTCGTGAACAGTGCATGATAAGTCACCTGATCAGTGCATGATCAATTACGTGATCAGTGCATGATCACTCACGTGACCAGTACATGGTAGCTACGTGATCATTGCATGATCAGCCACGTGAGCAGTGCATGATAGCTGCGTGATCACTGCATGATCTGTGACATGATCAGTGTATGTTTATCCACGTGATCAGTGCATGGGCAGTCAGGTGATCAGTGCATGATACAGACGTGATCAGTGCAAGATCAGTCTCGTGATCAGTGTATGATCAACCACGTGATCAGTGCACGATAGCCAGGTAATGAGTGCACGATAGCCAGATGATCAGTGCATTATCAGTCACGTGATCAGTGTATGATCAGCCAAGTAATCAGTGCATGATTGCCAGCTCATGAGTGCATGATCAGTCACGTGATTAGTGCATGGTCAGTCACGTGATCAGTGCATGATCAGTCACGTGATCAGTGCATGATAGCCACGTGATCAGTGCATGATCAGTTACGTGAGCAGCGTATTATCAGCCACGTGATCAGTGCATGATCAATCACGTGATAAGTGTATGATCGGCCACGTGAACAGTGCACGCTCAGTCACGTGATCAGGGCCTGCTGAGCTGCGTGATTACTGTCTGCTCATCAGCTTGACAATTTCCAGCTGAGCTGCATGATTCCTGCCTGTCATCTGCTTGACAATTGCCAGCTGTGCTGTGTAATTCCTGCCTGCTCAGCTGCTTGATTATTGCCAGCTGAGCAGCATCATTCCTCACAGCTGAGTTCCATGATTATTGCCTGCTGACTGTACGATTCGTGCCTACTCAGCTCTTTGTTTATTGCCTTAGAGGCACATGATCAGTGTATGATAGCAAACATGATCAGCGCATGATCAGTCACATGATCAGCGCCATTAAGTCACGTGATCACTACATGATAGTCATGTGATCAGTCCATGCTCAGTCACGGTATCAGTGCATGATCAGCCACGTGATCAGTGCATGATCTGTCACATGATTAGTGTACGATCATCCACGTGATCAGTGCATGGGCAGTCATGTGATCAGTGCATGATTAGACGTGATCAGTGCATTTTCAGTCTCGTGGTCAGTGCATGATAGCCACGTGATCAGTGCATGATCAGTCACCTGATGGGTGTATGATCATTCAGGTGACCGGTACATGGTAGCTATATGATCAGTGTATGACCAGCCATGTGATAAGTGCATGATAGCCACGTGATCAGTGCATGATCAGCCACGTGATCAGTGCATGATCAGTCACGTGATCAGTGCATGATCAGCCACATGATCAGTGCATGATCAATTACGTCACCAGTGCATGATCAGTCAAGTGACCAGTACATGGTAGCTGCGTGATCATTGCATGATCAGCCAAGTTAGCAGTGCATGATAGCCACGTGATCAGTGCATGATCAGTCACGTGATCAGTGCATGATTATTCATGTGCTCAGTGCATGATCAGCCACGTGATCTGAGCATGATGAGTCACGTGACCAGTATATGGTAACTACGTGAACATTGCATGACCAGCCAGGTGAGAAGTGCATGATAGCCACGTGATGTGTGCATGATCAGTTACGTGAACAGAGTATGATCAGCCACGTGATCAGTGCATGAGTGCCACGTGATCAGTGCATGATCAATCACGTGACAGGTGTGTGGTAAGCCACGTGAACAGTGCATGTTCAGCCACGTGATCAGTGCATGATATCCATGTGATCAGTGCATGATCAGTTACGTGAACAGTGTATGATCAGCCACGTGAGCAGTGCATGGTCAGACACGTGAACAGTGTATGATCAAACACGTGATCAGTGCATGATATCCACGTGATCAGTGCATGATGAGTATCGTGAACAGTGCATGATCAGTCACGTGATCAGTGCATCATCAGCCAGGTGATCAGTGCATGATCAGTCACGTGACCAGTATATGGTAGCTACGTGATCATTGCATGATCAGCCATGTGATCTGTGCATGAGAGCCACGTGATCACTGCATAATAGCCACGTGATCAGTGCATGATCAGTCACGTGATCAGCGCCTCTCAGTCACGTGATCACCGTATGATGAACACGTGATCAGTGAACGACCAGCCAGGTGATCACTGCGTGCGCGGTCAGGTGGTCAGTTCCTGATCAGCCACCTGATCAGTGCGTGCACAGTCCCTGATCAGCGCCTGTCAGTCACTGATCACTGCCTGATAAACCCGTGATCAGTGCCCGAACAGCCACGTCATCAGTGCATGTGCAGTCACGTCATCAGTGCATGATAGCCACGTGATCAGTGCGTGCACAGTCACATGATCAGCGCCTGTCAGTCACTGATCATTGCCTGAGAAACACGTGATCAGTGCATGATGAGCCATGTGATCGGTGCCCGATCAGCCACGTCATCAGTGCATGCGCAGTCACGTGATCAGTGCATGATAGCCACCTGATCAGTGCGTGCACAGTCCCTGATCAGCGCCTGTCAGTCACTGATCACTGCCTGATAAACCCGTGATCAGTGCCCGAACAGCCACGTCATCAGTGCATGCGCAGTCACGTGATCAGTGCATGAGAGCCACGTGATCAGTGCCTGCTCAGTCACGTGATCTGGACTTGATCAGCCACGTTATCAGTGCCTGCAGAGTCACGTGATCAGCGCCTGCTGAGCTGCGTGATTCCTGCCGGCTCATCTGCATGACAATTGCCATCTGAGCTGCGTGATTCCTGTCGCCTCATCTGCTTGACAATTGCCTGCTGAGCTGCGTGATTCCTGCCTGGTCACGTGCTTGATTATTGCCAGTTGAGCAGCATGATTTGTCACTGCTGAGCTCCATGCTTATTGCCTGCTGATTGCGTGGTTCGTGTCTGCTCAGCTCTTTGAGTATTGCCTCCTGAGGTCCCTGTTCGGTCGCCACCTGTCGGGGACCAGCCCCAACTGATCCAGGGTATTCGAAGGAGAGATGGCCTAGGCGACTATTTATATGCTAATCAGAGATGTCAAGAATAATAGTATGAGGAGAGCTCAGTAGGAAAATTCGGTGGAGAAAGGAGACTGAGTACCTTGGTTTACCCGAAGACCAATCAAACTTCAAGACAAGAAGTTTGCACCACTTACGTAGGCCGCAGGCTCCCTCTCGAATGGCGAAAGGGGCCTCACCCTAGACACCTTCTCGAGTGGGTCTTAGCAGCCCAGGCATAATTAGGAAGCGTGGTGGGTTCCGCGCTCCAGATGGAGACTCAGCTGGAAGTTAAAGGGAAGAATGACAAGGAACTTTATGAATTGGAGCTGTAAGTTACCTCTTTGACAGAGAGAGCGAGATGGTGGTGGGGGACAGCCCCCAGTGAAATCAGAGGTGAGAGCACAAAGCAATACAGTAGGCAGACTCCGGTGTTTTTGGGGGGGAGATGCTCGAGAATATCCGGGTGGACTCCTGAGGCTCGATCCCGCATTTGCGTATGCCGAGCCTCCTTCCTCATGACCTTTGTCCAGAGTGGAATGCCTCCCCGGCTCCCGGCACATGATCAGTGCATGCTCAGTCACGATATTAGTGCCTGCTCAGCCACGTGATCACTGACGGCACAGTCACGTGATCAGCGCCTCTCAGTCACGTGATCACCGTATGATGAACACGTGATCAGTGAACGACCAGCCAGGTGATCACTGCATGCGCGGTCAGGTGGTCAGTCCCCTGATCAGCGCCTGTCAGTCACTGATCACTGCCTGATAAACCCGTGATCAGTGCCCGAACAGCCACGTCATCAGTGCATGCGCAGTCACGTGATCAGTGCATGATAGCCACGTGATCAGTGCGTGCACAGTCCCATGATCAGCGCCTGTCAGTCACTGATCATTGCCTGAGAAACACGTGATCAGTGCATGATGAGCCATGTGATCAGTGCCCGATCAGCCACGTCATCAGTGCATGCGCAGTCACGTCATCAGTGCATGATAGCCACGTGATCAGTGCCTGCTCAGTCACGTGATCTGGACTTGATCAGCCACTTGATCAGTGCCTGCAGAGTCACGTGATCAGGGCCTGCTGAGCTGCGTGATTCCTGCCGGCTCATCTGCATGACAATTGCCATCTGAGCTGCGTGATTCCTGTCGGCTCATCTGCTTGACAATTGCCAGCTGAGCTGCGTGATTCCTGCCTGGTCACGAGCTTGATTATTGCCAGTTGAGCAGCATGATTCGTCACTGCTGAGCTCCATGCTTATTGCCTGCTGATTGCGTGGTTCGTGTCTGCTCAGCTCTTTGAGTATTGCCTCCTGAGGTCCCTGTTCGGTCGCCACCTGTCGGGGACCAGCCCCAACTGATCCAGGGTATTCGAAGGAGAGATGGCCTAGGCGACTATTTATATGCTAATCAGAGATGTCAAGAATAATAGTATGAGGAGAGCTCAGTAGGAAAATTCGGTGGAGAAAAGAGACTGAGGAGCTTGGTTTACGCGGAAGACCAATCAAACTTCAAGACAAGAAGTTTGCACCACTTACGAAGGCCGCAGGCGCCCTCTCGAATGGCGAAAGGTGCCTCACCCTAGACACCTTCTCGAGTGGGTCTTAGCAGCCCAGGCATAATTAGGAAGCGTGGTGGGTTCCGCGCTCCAGATGGAGACTCAGCTGGAAGTTAAAGGGAAGAATGACAAGGAACTTTATGAATTGGAGCTGTAAGTTACCTCTTTGACAGAGAGAGCGAGATGGTGGTGGGGGACAGCCCCCAGTGAAATCAGAGGTGAAAGCACAAAGCAATACAGTAGGCAGACTCCGGTTTTTTTGGGGGGGAGATGCTCGAGAATATCCGGGTGGACTCCTGAGGCTCGATCCCGCATTTGCGTATGCCGAGCCTCCTTCCTCCTGACCTTTGTCCAGAGTGGAATGCCTCCCCGGCTCCCGGCACATGATCAGTGCCTGCTCAGCCACGTGATCACTGACGGCACAGTCACGTGATCAGCGCCTCTCAGTCACGTGATCACCGTATGATGAACACGTGATCAGTGAACGACCAGCCAGATGATCACTGCATGCGAGGTCAGGTGGTCAGTTCCTGATCAGCCACCTGATCAGTGCGTGCACAGTCCCCTGATCAGCGCCTGTCAGTCACTGATCACTGCCTGATAAACCCGTGATCAGTGCCCGAACAGCCACGTTATCAGTGCATGCGCAGTCACGTGATCAGTGCATGATAGCCACGTGATCAGTGCGTGCACAGTCTCATGATCAGCGCCTGTCAGTCACTGATCAGTGCCTGAGAAACACGTGATCAGTGCATGATGAGCCATGTGATCAGTGCCCGATCAGCCACGTCATCAGTGCTTGCGCAGTCACGTCATCAGTGCATGATAGCCACGTGATCAGTGCCTGCTCAGTCACGTGATCTGGACTTGATCAGCCACGTGATCAGTGCCTGCAGAGTCACGTGATCAGGGCCTGCTGAGCTGCGTGATTCCTGCCGGCTCATCTGCATGACAATTGCCAGCTGAGCTGCGTGATTCCTGTCGGCTCATCTGCTTGACAATTGCCAGCTGAGCTGCGTGATTCCTGCCTGGTCACGTGCTTGATTATTGCCAGTTGAGCAGCATGATTCGTCACTGCTGAGCTCCATGCTTATTGCCTGCTGATTGCGTGGTTCGTGTCTGCTCAGCTCTTTGAGTATTGCCTCCTGAGGTCCCTGTTCGGTCGCCACCTGCCGGGGACCAGCCCCAACTGATCCAGGGTATTCGAAGGAGAGATGGCCTAGGCGACTATTTATATGCTAATCAGAGATGTCAAGAATAATAGTATGAGGAGAGCTCAGTAGGAAAATTCGGTGGAGAAAAGAGACTGAGGAGCTTGGTTTACGCGGAAGACCAATCAAACTTCAAGACAAGAAGTTTGCACCACTTACGTAGGCCGCAGGCGCCCTCTCGAATGGCGAAAGGTGCCTCACCCTAGACACCTTCTCGAGTGGGTCTTAGCAGCCCAGGCATAATTAGGAAGCATGGTGGGTACCGCGCTCCAGATGGAGACTCAGCTGGAAGTTAAAGGGAAGAATGACAAGGAACTTTATGAATTGGAGCTGTAAGTAACCTCTTTGACAGAGAGAGCGAGATGGTGGTGGGGGACAGCCCCCAGTGAAATCAGAGGTGAGAGCACAAAGCAATACAGTAGGCAGACTCCGGTTTTTTTTGGGGGGAGATGCTCGAGAATATCCGGGTGGACTCCTGAGGCTCGATCCCGCATTTGCATATGCCGAGCCTCCTTCCTCCTGACCTTTGTCCAGAGTGGAATGCCTCCCCGGCTCCCGGCACATGATCAGTGCATGCTCAGTCACGATATCAGTGCCTGCTCAGCCACGTGATCACTGACGGCACAGTCACGTGATCAGCGCCTCTCAGTCACGTGATCACCGTATGATAAACACGTGATCAGTGAACGACCAGCCAGGTGATCACTGCATGCGCGGTCAGGTGGTCAGTTCCTGATCAGCCACCTGATCAGTGCGTGCACAGTCCCCTGATCAGCGCCTGTCAGTCACTGATCACTGCCTGATAAACCCGTGATCAGTGCCCGAACAGCCACGTCATCAGTGCATGCGCAGTCACGTCATCAGTGCATGATAGCCACGTGATCAGTGCGTGCACAGTCCCATGATCAGCGCCTGTCAGTCACTGATCATTGCCTGAGAAACACGTGATCAGTGCATGATGAGCCATGTGATCAGTGCTCGATCAGCCACGTCATCAGTGCATGGGCAGTCACGTCATCAGTGCATGATAGCCACGTGATCAGTGCCTGCTCAGTCACGTGATCTGGACTTGATCAGCCACGTGATCAGTGCCTGCAGAGTCACGTGATCAGGGCCTGCTGAGCTGCGTGATTCCTGCCGGCTCATCTGCATGACAATTGCCATCTGAGCTGCCTGATTCCTGTCGGCTCATCTGCTTGACAATTGCCAGCTGAGCTGCGTGATTCCTGCCTGGTCACGTGCTTGAATATTGCCAGTTGAGCAGCATGATTCGTCACTGCTGAGCTCCATGCTTATTGCCTGCTGATTGCGTGGTTCGTGTCTGCTCAGCTCTTTGAGTATTGCCTCCTGAGGTCCCTGTTCGGTCGCCACCTGTCGGGGACCAGCCCCAACTGATCCAGGGTATTCGAAGGAGAGATGGCCTAGGCGACTATTTATATGCTAATCAGAGATGTCAAGAATAATAGTATGAGGAGAGCTCAGTAGGAAAATTCGGTGGAGAAAAGAGACTGAGGAGCTTGGTTTACGCGGAAGACCAATCAAACTTCAAGACAAGAAGTTTGCACCACTTACGTAGGCCGCAGGCGCCCTCTCGAATGGCGAAAGGTGCCTCAGCCTAGACACCTTCTCGAGTGGGTCTTAGCAGCTCAGGCATAATTAGGAAGCGTGGTGGGTTCCGCGCTCCAGATGGAGACTCAGCTGGAAGTTAAAGGGAAGAATGACAAGGAACTTTATGAATTGGAGCTGTAAGTTACCTCTTTGACAGAGAGAGCGAGATGGTGGTGGGGGACAGCCCCCAGTGAAATCAGAGGTGAGAGCACAAAGCAATACAGTAGGCAGACTCCGGTGTTTTTGGGGGGAGATGCTCGAGAATATCCGGGTGGACTCCTGAGGCTCGATCCCGCATTTGCGTATGTCGAGCCTCCTTCCTCATGACCTTTGTCCAGAGTGGAATGCCTCCCCGGCTCCCGGCACATGATCAGTGCATGCTCAGTCACGATATCAGTGCCTGCTCAGCCACGGGATCACTGACGGCACAGTCACGTGATCAGCGCCTCTCAGTCACGTGATCACCGTATGATGAACACGTGATCAGTGAACGACCAGCCAGGTGATCACTGCATGCGCGGTCAGGTGGTCAGGAACTGATCACGTGCCTGGTCATGCACAGATTACATGACTGATCATGCACTGATCACGTGGCTATCATGCACTACTCACGGGGCTGATCATGCAATGATCATGTAGCTACCATGTACCGGTCACGTAACTGATCATACACCCATCAGGGGACTGATAATGCACTGATCACGTGGCTATCATTCACTGATCATGTGGCTGATCATACACTGATCACCTGTTTGGTCATGCACAGATCACGTGACTAATCATGAACTGATCACGTAGCAATCATTCACTGATCACCTGGCTGATCATGCACTGATCACGTGGCTATCATGCAATGATCACGTGGCTATCATGCACTGATCACGTGGCTGATCATGCACTGATACAGTGACTGAGCATGGACTGATCACATGACTATCATGTAGTGATCACGTGACTTAATGGCGCTGACCATGTGACTGATCATGCGCTGAGCATGTTTGCTATCATACACTGATCATGTGCCTCTGGAGGCAATAAACAAAGAGCTGAGTAGGCATGACTGAAACAGTCAGCAGGCAATAATCATGGAACTCAGCTGTGAGGAATCATGCTGCTCAGCTGGCAATAATCAAGCAGCTGAGCAGGCAGGAATTACACAGCACAGCTGGCAATTGTCAAGCAGATGACAGGCAGGAATCATGCAGCTCAGCTGGCAATTGTCAAGCAGATGAGCAGACAGTAATCACGCAGCTCAGCAGGCCCTGATCACGTGACTGAGCATGCACTGTTCACCTGGCTGATCATACACTGATCACGTAATTGATCAAGCATTAATCACTTGGATATCATGCACTGATCACGTGGCTAATCATACACTGTTCACGTGTCTGACCATGCACTGATCACGTAATTGATCATGCACTGATCACGTGGCTGATCATACACTGCTCACGTAACTGATCACGCACTGATCACGTAATTGATCATGCACTGATCACGTGGCTGATCATGCACTGAACACGTGACTGATCATGCACTGATCACGTGACTGATCATGCACTGATCATGTGGCTATCATGCACTGCTCACGTGGCTGATCATGCAGTGTTCACGCAGCTACCATGTACTGGTCACATGACTGATCATGCACTGATCACGTAATTGATCATGCTCTGATCACGTGGCTGATCATGCACTGATCACGTGGCTATCATGCACTGCTCACGTGGCTGATCATGCAGTGTTCACGTAGCTACCATGTACTGGTCACGTGACTGATCATGCACTGATGACGTAATTGATCATGCACTGATCACGTGGCTGATCATGCACTGATCACGTGGCTATCATGCACTTATCACGTGGCTGATCATGCAGTGTTCACGCAGCTACCATGTACCGGTCACCTGAATGATCATACACCCATCAGGTGACTGATCATGCACTGCTCACGTGGCTGATCATGCAATGATCACGTAATTGATCATGCACTGATCACCTGGCTTATCATGCATTGATCATGTGACTGATCATGTGCTGATCATGTTTGGTGTCACACACTGATCATGTGCATCGGCAGGCAATGAACAAAGAGCTGAGTAGGCAGGAATCAGTCAGCAGGCTATAATCATGGAACTCAGCTTTGAGAAATCATGCTGCTCACCTGGCAATAATCAAGTAGATGAGCAGGCAGGAATTATGCAGCACAGGTGGAAATTGTCAAGGAGATGACAGGCAGGAATCGTGCAGCTCAGCTGGCAATTGTCAAGCAGATGAGCAGACAGTAATCACGCAGCTCAGCAGGCCCTTATCACGTGACTGAGCATGCACTGTTCACGTGGCTGATCACACACCTATCACGTGAATAATCATGCATTGATCACGTGGCTCTCATGCACTGATCACGTGGCTATCATGCACTGATCACGTGGCTATCATGCACTGATCACGTGGCTGATCAGGCAATGATCACGTAGCTACCATGTACTGGTCACGTGACTGATCATGCACTGATCACGTAATTGATCATGCACTGATCATGTGGCTGATAATGCACTGATCACGTGGCTGATCATACACTGATCACATAACTGATCATGCACTGACCACGTGACTGATCATGCACTGATCACGTGGCTATCATGCACTGATCACTTCGCTGGGTATACACTGATCACCTGCCTGGTCATGCACTGATCACGTGGCTGATCATGCACTGATCACGTGACTGATCATGTACTGATCTCGTGTCTGATCATGCACTGATCACGTGGCTATCATGCACTGATCACGTGGCTGATCATACACTGTTCACGTGTCTGACCATGCACTGATCACGTGGCTGATCATACACTTATCACGGGAATGATCATGCACTGATCACTTGGATATCATGCACTGATCACGTGGCTAATCATACACTGTTCACGTGTCTGACCATGCACTGATCACGTGGCTGATCATAGACTGCTCACGTGGCTATCATGCACTGATCACGTGGCTATCATGCACTGATCACGTGACTGATCATGCACTGGTCACGTGACTGATCATGCCCTGATCAAGTGGCTGTCATGCACTAATCACGTGGCTGATCATGCAATGATCATGTAGCTACCATGTACCAGTCACGTGACCGATAATACACCCATCAGGTTACTAATCATGCACTGATCACGTGGCTATATTGCATTGTTAACGTGGCTGATCATACACTGATCACCTGCCTGGTCATGCACAGATCAGGTTACTAATCATGAACTGATTACTTAGCTATCATGTACTGATCACCTGGCTGATCATGCACATGATCATGTGGCTATCAGGCAATGATCACGTGGCTATCATGCACTGATCACGTGGCTGATCATGCACTGATACCGTGACTGAGCATGGACTGATCACATAACTATCATGTAGTGATCACGTGACTTAATGGCGCTGATCATGTGACTGATCATGCGCTGATCATGTTTGCTTTCATACACTGATCATGTGCCTCTGGAGGCAATAAACAAAGAGCTGAGTAGGCACGAATAAAACAGTCAGCAGGCAAAAATCATGGAACTCAGCTGTGAGGAATCATGCTGCTCAGCTGGCAATAATCAAGGAGCTGAGCAGGCAGGAATTACACAGCACAGCTGGCAATTGTCAAGCAGATGACAGGCAGGAATCATGCAGCTCAGCTGGCAATTGTCAAGCAGATGAGCAGACAGGAATCACACAGCTCAGCAGGCCCTGATCACGTGACTGAGCATGCACTGTTCACCTGGCTGATCATACACTGATCACGTGATTGATCATGCACTGATCACTTGGATTTCATGCACAGATCACGTGGCTGATCATACACTGTTCACGTGTCTGACCATGCACTGATCACATGACTGATCATACACTGCTCACGTAACTGATCATGAACTGATCACGTAATAGATCATGCACTGATCACGTGGCTGATTATGCAATGATAATGTAGCTACCATGTACTGGTCCCGTGAGTGATCATGCACTGAAGACGTACTTTATCATGCACTGATCACGTGGCTGATCATGCACTGAACACGTGACTGATCATGCACTGATCATGTGACTGATCATGCACTGATCACGTGGCTATCATGCACTGCTCACGTGGCTGATCATGCAATGATCATGTAATTGATCATGCACTGATCACCTGGCTTATCATGCATTGATCATGTGACTGATCATGTGCTGATCATGTTTGGTGTCACACACTGATCATGTGCATCTGCAGGCAATGAACAAAGAGCTGAGTAGGCAGGAATCAGTCAGCAGGCTATAATCATGGAACTCAGCTTTGAGAAATCATGCTGCTCACCTGGCAATAATCAAGTAGATGAGCAGGCAGGAATTATGCAGCACAGGTGGCAATTGTCAAGGAGATGACAGGCAGGAATCGTGCAGCTCAGCTGGCAATTGTCAAGCAGATGAGCAGACAGTAATCACGCAGCTCAGCAGGCCCTTATCACGTGACTGAGCATGCACTGTTCACGTGGCTGATCACACACCTATCACGTGAATAATCATGCATTGATCACGTGGCTCTCATGCACTGATCACGTGATTGCGCATGCACTGATCACGTAATTGTATGCACTGCTCACGTGGCTATCATGCACTGATGACGTGGCTGATCATGCACTGATCACGTAGCTATCTTGCACTGATCACATGATTGATCATACACTCATCACGGGACTGATCGTGCACTGATCACGGCGCTATCATGCATTGTCTACATGACTCCACATGCACTGATCACGTGGATGATCATGCACTGATCACGTGACTGACCATGCACTGATCACGTGGCTGATAATGCACTGATCACGTAATTGATCATGCACTGATCATTTGGCTATTCATGCACTGATCACGTGGCTGATCATACACTGATCACGTGACTGATCATGCACTGTTCACGTGACTGATCATGCACTGATCATGTAATTGATCATGCACTATTCACGTGGCTGATCATGCAATGATCACGTGACTGACCATGCACTGATCACGTGACGGATCATCCAATGATCAGTTGGCTATCATGCACTGATTACTTGGCTGATTATACACTGATCACGTGACTGATAATGCACTGATCATCTGGCTATCGTGCACTCATTACCTGGCTATCGTGCACTGATCACGTGGTTGATTAGACACTGATCACGAGACTGATCATGCACTGATCACGTCTATATCATGCACTGATCACATGACTGCCCATGCACTGATCACCCGGATGATCATACACTGATCATGTGACAGTTCATGCAGTGATCACGTGGCTATCATGCACTGCTCTCGCGGCTGTTCATGCAATGATCACGTAGCTACCATGTACTGGTCACGTGAGTGATCATGCACTTATCACGTAATTGATCATGCACTGATAAGGTGACTTATCATGCACTGTTCACGTGAGTGATCATGCACTGATCACGTGACTGATCATGCACTGATCTCGTGGCTATCATGCACGGCTCATGTGGCTGATCATGCAATGATCACCTAGCTAAAATATACTGGTCACGTGACTGATCATGCACTGATCACGTAATTGATCATGCATTGATCATGTGGCTGAACATGCACTGATCACGTGGCTGATCATCCACTGATCACGTGACTAATCAAGCACTGATCACGTGACTGATCATGCACTGATCACGTGGCTATCATACACTGATCACGTGCCTGCTCATGCACAGATTACATGACTGATCATGCACTGAACACGTGACTTATCATGCACTGATCACGTGGCTATCATGCACTACTCACGTGGCTGATCATGCAGTGATAATGTAGCTACCATGTACCGGTCAGGTGACTGATCATACACCCATCAGGTGACGGATCATGCACTGATCACGTGGCTGATCATGCACTGATACCGTGACTGAGCATGGACTGATCACATGACTATCATGTAGTGATCACATGACTTAATGGCTCTGATCATGCGCTGATCATGTGTGCTATCATACACTGATCATGTGCCTCTGGAGGCAATAAACAAAGAGCTGAGTAGGCACGAATGAAACAGTCAGCAGGCAATAATCATGGAACTCAGCTGTGAGGAATCATGCTGCTCAGCTGGCAATAATCAAGCAGCTGAGCAGGCAGGAATTACGCAGCACAGCTGGCAATTGTCAAGCAGATGACAGGCAGGAATCGTGCAGCTCAGCTGGCAATTGTCAAGCAGATGAGCAGACAGGAATCACGCAGCTCAGCAGGCCCTGATCACGTGACTGAGCATGCACTGTTCACCTGGCTGATCATACACTGATCACGTGATTGATCAAGCATTGATCACTTGGATATCATGCACTGATCACGTGGCACTCATGCACTGATCACGTGATTGCGCATGCACTGATCACGTAATTGTATGCACTGCTCACGTGGCTATCATGCACTGATCATGTGACTGATCATGCCCTGATCACGTAGCTATCTTGCACTGATCACTTGGCTGATCATACACTCATCACGGGACTGATCGTGCACTGAATAAGGCGCTATCATGCATTGACTACATGACTCCACATGCACTGATCACGTGAATGATCATGCACTGATCACGTGACTGACCATGCACTGATCACGTGACTGATTATGCACTGATCACGTTGCTGATCATGCACTGATCACGTGGATATCATGCACTGCTTACGTGACTGATCATGCAATGATCACGTAGCTACCATGTACTGGTCACGTGACTGATCATGCACTGATCACGTAATTGATCATGCACTGGTCATGTGGCTGATCATGCACTGATCACGTGACTGATCATACACTGATCACGTGACTGATCATGCACTGATCACGTGACTGATCATGCACTGATCACGTGGCTATCATGCAGTGATCACGTGGCTATTATGCACAGATCACATGGCTGATCATGCAATGATCACGTAGTTACCATATACTGGTCACGTGACTGATCATGCACTGATCCCGTGGCTGATCATGCACTGATTACGTGACTGATCATGCACTGTTCACGAGACTCATCATGCACAGATCACGTGGATATCATGCACTGATCACCTGTTTGATCATACACTGTTCACGTGTGTGACCATGCACTGCTCACGTGGCTGAACATGCACTGTTCACGTGGCTTACCACACACCTGTCACGTGACTGATCATGCACTGATCACGTGGCACTCATGCACTGATCACGTGGCTGATCATACTCTGCTCACGTAACTGATCATGCACACATCACGTGGCTATCATGCACTTCTCACCTGGCTGGTCATGCAATGTTCACGTAGCTACCATATACTGGTCACGTGACTCATCATGCTCAGATCACGTAAATGATCATGCACTGTTCAGTTGACTGATCATGTACTGATCACGTGACTGATCGTGCACTGATCACGTGGCTATCATGCACTGCTCACGTGGCTGATCATGCAATGATCACGTAACAACCATGTACTGGTCACGTGACTGATCATGCACTGATCACGTAATTAATCCTGCACTGATCATCTGACTCATCATGCACTGATTACGTGGCTGATCACACACGTGTCACGTGACTGATCATGCACTGATCACGTGGCTATCATGCACTAATCACGTGGCTATCATTTACTGATCACGTGGATATCATGCACTGATCACGTGGCTGATCACACACGTATCACATGACTGATCATGCACTGATAACGTGGCTATCATGCACTGATCCCGTGGCTGATCATGCAATGATCACATAGCTACCATGTACTGGTCACGTGACTGATCATGCACTGATCACGTAATTGATCATGCACTGATCACGTGGTTGATCATGCAGTGAACACGTGAATAATCATGCACTGATCACGTGACTGATCATGCACTGATCACGTGGCTCTCATGCACTGCTAACTTGGCTGATCATGCAATGATCACATAGATACCATGTACTGGTCACGTGACTGATCATGCACTGATGACGTAATTGATCATTCACTGATCATGTTGCTGATCATGCACTGATCACGTGACTGATCATGCACTGATCACGTAGCTGAACATGCACTGTTCACGTGGCTTATCACACACCTGTCACGTGACTGATTATGCACTGATCACGTGGCACTCATGCACTGATCACGTGGCTGATCATATTCTGTTCACGTAACTGATCATGCACACATCAGGTGGCTATCATGCACTGATCACTTGGCTGGTCATACACTGATCACGCAGCTACCATGTACTGGTCACGTGACTGATCATGCACTGATAACGTAATTGATCATGCACTGATCATGTGGCTGATCATGCACTGATCACGTGGCTATCATGCACTTATCACATGGCTAATCATACACTGATCATATGGCTACCATGTACCGGTCACCTGAATGATCATACACCCATCAGGTGACTGATCATGCACTGATCACGTGGCTATCATGCACTGACCACGACACTGAAAATGCACTGATCACGTCTAATCATGCACTGATCACATGACTGCCCATGCACTGATCACGTGGATGACCATACACTAATCATGTGACAGATCATGCACTGATCACGTGGCTGATCATGCACTGATACCGTGACTGAGCATGGACTGATCACATGACTATCATGTAGTGATCACGTGACTTAATGGCGCTGATCATGTGACTGATCATGCGCTGATCATGTTTGCTATCATACACTGATCATGTGCCTCTGGAGGCAATAACAAAGAGCTGAGTAGGCACGAATCAAACAGTCAGCAGGCAATAATCATGGAACTCAGCTGTGAGGAATCATGCTGCTCAGCTGGCAATAATCAAGGAGCTGAGCAGGCAGGAATTACGCAGCACAGCTGGCAATTGTCAAGCAGATGACAGGCAGGAATCGTGTAGCTCAGCTGGCAATTGTCAAGCAGATGAGCAGACAGTAATCACGCAGCTCAGCAGGCCCTGATCACGTGACTGAGCATGCACTGTTCAAGTGGCTGATCATACACTTATCACGTGATTGACCATGCACTGATCACGTGGCTGATCATACACGGCTCACGTAACTGATCATGCACTGTTCACGTGGCTATCATGCACTGATCACGTGACTGATCATGGACTGATCACGTGACTGACCATGCACTGATCACGTGACTGATCATGCACTGATGAGCTGACAATCATGCACTGATTACTTGGCTGATCATACACTGATCACGTGACTGATAATGCACTGATCATCTGGCTATCATGCACTCATTACCTGGCTATCGTGCACTGATCACGTGGTTGATCATACACTGATCACAAGACTGATCTTGCACTGATCACGTCTGTATCATGCACTGATCACCTGACTGCCCATGCGCTGATCACGTGGATAAACATACACTGATCATGTCACAGATCATGCAGTGATCACGCGGCCATCATGCAGTGCTCACGTGGCTGATCATTCAATGTTCACGTAGCTACCATATATTCTCACGTGACTGATCATGCACAGATCACGTAATGATCATGCACTGTTCACGTGACTGATCATGTACTGATCACGTGACTGATCACGCACTGATCACGTGGCTATCATGCACTGCTCATGTGGCTGATCATGCAATGATCACGTAGCAACCATGTACTGGTCACGTGACCATGCACTGATCACGTAGTTAATCCTACACTGATCACCTGACTCATCATGCACTGATCACGTGGCTGATCACACACGTATCACGTGACTGATCATGCACTGATCACGTGGCTATCATGCACTGATCACGTGGCTATCATTCACGGATCACGTGGCTGATCACACACGTATCACGTGACTAATCATGCACTGATCACGTGGCTGATCATGCACTGATCACGTGGCTATCATGCACTGATCACGTGGCTATCATGCACTGCTAACGTGGCTGATCATGAAATTATCACGCAGCTACCATGCACTGATCACGTAACTTATCATGCACGGATCACGTGGCTGATCATGCACGGATCACGTGGCTGATCAAGCACTGATCACGTGGCTATCATGCACTGCTAACGTGGCTGATCATGAAATGATCACGCGGCTACCATGTACTGGTCACGTGACTGATCATGCACTGATCATGTGGCTGATCATGCACTGATCACTTGACTGATCATGCACTGATCACGTGACTGATCATGCACTGATCACGTGGCTATCATGCACTGATCACTTGGCTGGACTTACACTGATCACGCAGCTACAATGTACTGGTCACGTGACTGATCATGCACTGATGACGTAATTGATCATGCACTGATCATGTGGCTGATCATGCACTCATCACTTGACTGATCATGCACTGATTACGTGACTTATCATGCACTGATCACGTGGCTATCATGCACTGATCACATGGCTGGTCATACACTGATCACGTGCGTGGTCATGCACAGATTACTTGACTAATCATGCACTGATCACGTGGCTATCATGCACTACACAGGTGGCTGATCATGCAATGATCATGTAGCTACCATGTACCGGTCACGTGACTGATCATACACGCATCAGGTGACTGATCATGCACTGATCACGTGGCTATCATGCACTGTTCACGTGGCTGATCATACACTGATCACCTGTCATGTCATGCACAGATTACGTGACTAATCATGAACTGATCACGTAGCAATCATTCACTGATCACCTGACTGATCATGCACTGATCACGTGGCTATCATGCACTGATCACGTGGCTCTAATGCACTGATCACGTGATTGCGCATGCACTGATCACGTAATTGTATGCACTGCTCACGTGGCTATCATGCACTGATGACGTGGCTGATCATGCACTGATCACGTAGCTATCTTGCACTGATCACTTGGCTGATCATACACTGATCACGGGACTGATCGTGCACTCATAACGGCGCTATCATGCATTGTCTACATGACTCCACATGCACTGATCACGTGGCTGATCATGCACTGATCACGTGACTGATCATGCACTGATCACGTGACTGATCATGCACTGATCACGTGGCTGATCATGCACTGATCACGTAACTGATCATGCACTGATCACGTGGCTGATCATGCACTGATCACGTGACTGATCATGCACTGATCACGTGGCTATCATGCACTGATCACGTGGCTGATCATGCACTGATCACGTAGCTACCATGCACTGGTCACGTGACTGATCATGCACTGATCACGTAATGATCATGCACTGATCACGTGACTGATCATGCACTGATCACGTGACTGATCATGCACTGATCACGTGGCTATCATGCACTGATCACGTGGCTGATCATGCAATGATCACGTAGCAACCATGCACTGATCACGTGACTGATCATGCACTGATCACGTAATTGATCATGCACTGATCACGTGACTGATCATGCACTGATCACGTGGCTGATCACACACTGATCACGTGACTGATCATGCACTGATCACGTGGCTGATCATGCACTGATCACGTGGCTGATCATGCACTGATCACGTGGCTATCATGCACTGATCACGTGGCTGATCATGCACTGATCACGTGCTATCATGCACTGATCACGTGACTGATCATGCACTGATCACGTAACTGATCATGCACTGATCACGTGGCTGATCATGCACTGATCACGTGACTGATCATGCACTGATCACGTGACTGATCATGCACTGATCACGTGGCTATCATGCACTGATCACGTGGCTGATCATGCACTGATCACGCAGCTATCATGCACTGATCACGTGACTGATCATGCACTGATCACGTGGCTATCATGCACTGATCACGTGGCTGATCATGCACTGATCACGTAGCTACCATGCACTGATCACGTGACTGATCATGCACTGATCAGTGACTGATCATGCACTGATCACGTGACTGATCATGCACTGATCACGTGACTGATCATGCACTGATCACGTGACTGATCATGCACTGATCACGTGGCTATCATGCACTGATCACGTGGCTGATCATGCACTGATCACGTGGCTATCATGCACTGATCACGTGACTGATCATGCACTGATCACATGACTGATCATGCACTGATCACGTGGCTTATCATGCACTGATCATGTGACTGATCATGCACTGATCATGTTTGGTGTCATACACTGATCATGTGCCTCTGGAGGCAATGAACAAAGAGCTGAGTAGGCACGAATCAGTCAGCAGGCTATAATCATGGAACTCAGCTGTGAGAAATCATGCTGCTCAGCTGGCAATAATCAAGCAGCTGAGCAGGCAGGAATTATGCAGCACAGCTGGCAATTGTCAAGCAGATGACAGGCAGGAATCGTGCAGCTCAGCTGGCAATTGTCAAGCAGATGAGCAGACAGTAATCACGCAGCTCAGCAGGCCCTGATCACGTGACTGAGCATGCACTGTTCACGTGGCTGATCATGCACTGATCACGTGACTGATCATGCACTGATCACGTGGCTATCATGCACTGATCACGTGGCTGATCATGCACTGATCACGTGCTGACCATGCACTGATCACGTGACTGATCATGCACTGATCACGTAACTGATCATGCACTGATCACGTGGCTGATCATGCACTGATCACGTGGCTGATCATGCACTGATCACGTGACTGATCATGCACTGATCACGTGGCTATCATGCACTGATCACGTGGCTGATCATGCACTGATCACGTGGCTATCATGCACTGATCACGTGGCTGATCATGCACTGATCACGTAGCTATCATGTACTGATCACGTGACTGATCATGCACTGATCACGTGGCTGATCATGCACTGATCACGTGACTGATCATGCACTGATCACGTGGCTGATCATGCACTGATCACGCAGCTATCATGCACTGATCACGTGACTGATCATGCACTGATCACGTGACTGATCATGCACTGATCACGTGGCTGTCATGCACTGATCATGTGACTGATCATGCACTGATCATGTTTCTGTCATGCACTGATCATGTGCCTCTGGAGGCAATGAACAAAGAGCTGATCAGGCACGAATCAGCAGGCAATAATCATGGAACTCAGCTCTGAGAAATCATGCTGCTCAGCTGGCAATAATCAAGCAGATGAGCAGGCAGGAATTATGCAGCACAGGTGGCAATTGTCAAGCAGATGACAGGCAGGAATCGTGCAGCTCAGCTGGCAATTGTCAAGCAGATGAGCAGACAGTAATCACGCAGCTCAGCAGGCACTGATCACGTGACTGATCATGCACTGATCACGTGGCTGATCATGCACTGATCACGTGACTGATCATGCACTGATCACGTGGCTATCATGCACTGATCACGTGGCTGATCATGCACTGATCACGTGCTACCATGCACTGATCACGTGACTGATCATGCACTGATCACGTGACTGATCATGCACTGATCACGTGGCTGATCATGCACTGATCACGTGGCTGATCATGCACTGATCACGTGACTGATCATGCACTGATCACGTGGCTATCATGCACTGATCACGTGGCTGATCATGCACTGATCACGTGGCTATCATGCACTGATCACGTGGCTGATCATGCACTGATCACGTGGCTATCATGCACTGATCACGTGACTGATCATGCACTGATCACGTGGCTGATCATGCACTGATCACGTGACTGATCATGCACTGATCACGTGGCTGATCATGCACTGATCACGCAGCTATCATGCACTGATCACGTGACTGATCATGCACTGATCACGTGACTGATCATGCACTGATCACGTGGCTTGTCATGCACTGATCATGTGACTGATCATGTGCTGATCATGTTTCTGTCATACACTGATCATGTGCCTCTGGAGGCAATGAACAAAGAGCTGAGCAGGCAGGAATCAGCAGGCAATAATCATGGAACTCAGCTCTGAGAATCATGCTGCTCAGCTGGCAATAATCAAGCAGATGAGCAGGCAGGAATTATGCAGCACAGGTGGCAATTGTCAAGCAGATGACAGGCAGGAATCGTGCAGCTCAGCTGGCAATTGTCAAGCAGATGAGCAGACAGTAATCACGCAGCTCAGCAGGCCCTGATCACGTGACTGAGCATGCACTGTTCACGTGGCTGATCATACACTGATCACGTGACTGATCATGCACTGATCACGTGACTGATCATGCACTGATCACGTGGCTATCATGCACTGATCACGTGGCTGATCATGCACTGATCACGGGACTGATCATGCACTGATCACGGGCTATCATGCACTGACACATGACTGATCATGCACTGATCACGTGGCTGATCATGCACTGATCACGTGACTGATCATGCACTGATCACGTGACTGATCATGCACTGATCACGTGGCTGATCATGCACTGATCACGTGGCTATCATGCACTGATCACGTGGCTGATCATGCACTGATCACGTAGCTACCATGCACTGATCACGTGACTGATCATGCACTGATCACGTGGCTGATCATGCACTGATCACGTGGCTGATCATGCACTGATCACGTGGCTGATCATGCACTGATCACGTGGCTGATCATGCACTGATCACGTGACTGATCATGCACTGATCACGTGGCTGATCATGCACTGATCACGTGACTGATCATGCACTGATCACGTAACTGATCATGCACTGATCACGTGGCTATCATGCACTACTCACGTGGCTGATCATGCAATGATCATGTAGCTACCATGTACTGGTCACGTGACTGATCATACACCCATCAGGTGACTGATCATGCACTGATCACGTGGCTATCATGCACTGATCACATGACTGCCATGCACTGATCACGTGGATGATCATACACTGATCATGTGACAGATCATGCACTGATCACGTGGCTGATCATGCACTGATACCGTGACTGAGCATGGACTGATCACATGACTATCATGTAGTGATCACGTGACTTAATGGCGCTGATCATGTGACTGATCATGCGCTGATCATGTTTGCTATCATACACTGATCATGTGCCTCTGGAGGCAATAAACAAAGAGCTGAGTAGGCACGAATCAAAAGTCAGCAGGCAATAATCATGGAACTCAGCTGTGAGGAATCATGCTGCTCAGCTGGCAATAATCAAGCAGCTGAGCAGGCAGGAATTACGCAGCACAGCTGGCAATTGTCAAGCAGATGACAGGCAGGAATCGTGCAGCTCAGCTGGCAATTGTCAAGCAGATGAGCAGACAGTAATCACGCAGCTCAGCAGGCCCTGATCACGTGACTGAGCATGCACTGTTCACGTGGCTGATCATACACTGATCACGTGATGATCATGCACTGATCACTTGGATATCATGCACTGATCACGTGGCTGATCATACACTGTTCACGTGTCTGACCATGCACTGATCACGTGTCTGATCATACACTGCTCACGTAACTGATCATGCACTGATCACGTGGCTATCATGCACTGATCACGTGGCGGAACATGCACTGTTCACGTGGCTGATCACACACTGTCACGTGACATATCATGCACTGATCACGTGGCACTCATGCACTGATCACGTGGCTGATCATACTGATCACGTGACTGATCATGCACACATCACGTGGCTATCATGCACTGCTCACGTGGCTCGTCATGGAATGATCACGTAGCTACCATATACTGGTCACGTGACTGATCATGCACTGATCACGTAAATGATCATGCACTGATCACGTGACTGATCATGCACTGATCACGTGGCTGATCATGCACTGATCACGTGGCTGATCATGCACTGATCACGTGGCTATCATGCACTGATCACGTGGCTGATCATGCACTGATCACGTAGCTACCATGCACTGATCACGTGACTGATCATGCACTGATCACGTGGCTGATCATGCACTGATCACGTGACTGATCATGCACTGATCACGTGACTGATCATGCACTGATCACGTGGCTATCATGCACTGATCACGTGGCTGATCATGCACTGATCACGTAGCTACCATGCACTGATCACGTGACTGATCATGCACTGATCACGTGACTGATCATGCACTGATCACGTGGCTGATCATGCACTGATCACGTGGCTGATCACACACGATCACGTGACTGATCATGCACTGATCACGTGACTATCATGCACTGATCACGTGGCTATCATGCACTGATCACGTGGCTATCATGCACTGATCACGTGGCTGATCACACACTGATCACGTGACTGATCATGCACTGATCACGTGACTGATCATGCACTGATCACGTGGCTATCATGCACTGATATCATGCACTGATCACGTGGCTGATCATGCACTGATCACGTGACTGATCATGCACTGATCACGTGGCTATCATGCACTGATCACGTGGCTGATCATGCACTGATCACGTGGCTGATCATGCACTGATCACGTGACTGATCATGCACTGATCACGTGGCATCATGCACTGATCACGTGGCTGATCATACACTGATCACGTGACTGATCATGCACTGATCACGTGGCTATCATGCACTGATCACGTGGCTGATCATGCACTGATCACGGCTATCATGCACTGATCACGTGACTGATCATGCACTGATCACGTGACTGATCATGCACTGATCACGTGACTGATCATGCACTGATCACGTGGCTGATCATGCACTGATCACGTGGCTGATCATGCACTGATCACGTGGCTATCATGCACTGATCACGTGGCTGATCATGCACTGATCACGTAGCTATCATGCACTGATCACGTGACTGATCATGCACTGATCACGTGACTGATCATGCACTGATCACGTGACTGATCATGCACTGATCACGTGACTGATCATGCACTGATCACGTGGCTATCATGCACTGATCACGTGGCTGATCATGCACTGATCACGTAGCTACCATGCACTGATCACGTGACTGATCATGCACTGATCACGTAATTGATCATGCACTGATCACGTGGCTGATCATGCACTGATCACGTGGCTGATCACACACTGATCACGTGACTGATCATGCACTGATCACGTGACTATCATGCACTGATCACGTGGCTATCATGCACTGATCACGTGGCTATCATGCACTGATCACGTGGCTGATCACACACTGATCACGTGACTGATCATGCACTGATCACGTGACTGATCATGCACTGATCACGTGGCTATCATGCACTGATATCATGCACTGATCACGTGGCTGATCATGCACTGATCACGTGACTGATCATGCACTGATCACGTGACTGATCATGCACTGATCACGTGACTGATCATGCACTGATCACGTGACTGATCATGCACTGATCACGTGGCTGATCATGCACTGATCACGTGACTGATCATGCACTGATCACGTGACTGATCATGCACTGATCAGTGGCTATCATGCACTGATCACGTGGCTGATCATGCACTGATCACGTGACTGATCATGCACTGATCACTGGCTATCATGCACTGATCACGTGGCTATCATGCACTGATCACGTGGCTGATCATGCACTGATCACGTGACTGATCATGCACTGATCACGTCTATCATGCACTGATCACGTGACTGATCATGCACTGATCACGTGGATGATCATGCACTGATCACGTGACTGATCATGCACTGATCACGTGGCTATCATGCACTGATCACGTGGCTGATCATGCACTGATCACGTAGCTATCATGCACTGATCACGTGACTGATCATGCACTGATCACGTAATTGATCATGCACTGATCACGTGACTGATCATGCACTGATCACGTGACTGATCATGCACTGATCACGTGACTGATCATGCACTGATCACGTGGCTATCATGCACTGATCACGTGGCTGATCATGCACTGATCACGTAGCTATCATGCACTGATCACGTGACTGATCATGCACTGATCACGTGGCTGATCATGCACTGATCACGTGGCTATCATGCACTGATCACGTGACTGATCATGCACTGATCACGTGGCTATCATGCACTGATCACGTGGCTGATCATGCACTGATCACGTGACTGATCATGCACTGATCACGTGACTGATCATGCACTGATCACGTGACTGATCATGCACTGATCACGTGGCTATCATGCACTGATCACGTGGCTGATCATGCACTGATCACGTAGCTATCATGCACTGATCACGTGACTGATCATGCACTGATCACGTGACTGATCATGCACTGATCACGTGGCTGATCATGCACTGATCACGTGACTGATCATGCACTGATCACGTGGCTATCATGCACTGATCACGTGGCTGATCATGCACTGATCACGTGGCTGATCATGCACTGATCACGTGACTATCATGCACTGATCACGTGGCTCATGCACTGATCACGTGGCTGATCATACACTGATCACGTGACTGATCATGCACTGATCACGTGGCTATCATGCACTGATCACGTGGCTGTCATGCAATGATCATGTAGCTATCATATACTGGTCACGTGACTGATCATGCACTGATCACGTGGCTGATCATGCACTGATCACGTGACTGATCATGCACTGATCACGTGACTGATCATGCACTGATCACGTGACTGATCATGCACTGATCACGTGGCTGATCATGCACTGATCACGTGGCTGATCACACTGATCACGTGACTGATCATGCACTGATCACGTGACTGATCATGCACTGATCACGTGGCTATCATGCACTGATCACGTGGCTGATCATGCACTGATCACGTGGCTGATCACACACGATCACGTGACTGATCATGCACTGATCACGTGGCTGATCATGCACTGATCACGTGACTGATCATGCACTGATCACTGGCTATCATGCACTGATCACGTGGCTATCATGCACTGATCACGTGGCTGATCATGCACTGATCACGTGACTGATCATGCACTGATCACGTCTATATCATGCACTGATCACGTGACTGATCATGCACTGATCACGTGGCTGATCATGCACTGATCACGTGACTGATCATGCACTGATCACGTGGCTATCATGCACTGATCACGTGGCTGATCATGCAATGATCACGTAGCTACCATGCACTGATCACGTGACTGATCATGCACTGATCACGTAATTGATCATGCACTGATCACGTGACTGATCATGCACTGATCACGTGACTGATCATGCACTGATCACGTGACTGATCATGCACTGATCACGTGGCTATCATGCACTGATCACGTGGCTGATCATGCACTGATCACGTAGCTACCATGCACTGATCACGTGACTGATCATGCACTGATCACGTGGCTGATCATGCACTGATCACGTGGCTGATCATGCACTGATCACGTGACTGATCATGCACTGATCACGTGACTGATCATGCACTGATCACGTGGCTATCATGCACTGATCACGTGGCTGATCATGCACTGATCACGTGCCTGATCATGCACTGATCACATGGCTGATCATGCACTGATCACGTGACTGATCATGCACTGATCACGTGGCTATCATGCACTATCACGTGGCTGATCATGCAATGATCATGTAGCTACCATGTACTGGTCACGTGACTGATCATGCACTGATCACGTGACTGATCATGCACTGATCACGTGGCTGATCATGCACTGATCACGTGACTGATCATGCACTGATCACATGGCTATCATGCACTGATCACGTGGCTGATCATGCACTGATCACGTGGCTGATCATGCACTGATACCGTGACTGAGCATGGACTGATCACATGACTATCATGTAGTGATCACGTGACTTAATGGCACTGATCATGTGACTGATCATGCGCTGATCATGTTTGCTATCATACACTGATCATGTGCCTCTGGAGGCAATAAACAAAGAGCTGAGTAGGCACGAATCAAACAGTCAGCAGGCAATAATCATGGAACTCAGCTGTGAGGAATCATGCTGCTCAGCTGGCAATAATCAAGCAGCTGAGCAGGCAGGAATTACGCAGCACAGCTGACAATTGTCAAGCAGATGACAGGCAGGAATCGTGCAGCTCAGCTGGCAATTGTCAAGCAGATGAGCAGACAGTAATCACGCAGCTCAGCAGGCCCTGATCACGTGACTGAGCATGCACTGTTCACGTGAATCATGCTGCTCAGCTGGCAATAATGCAGCTGATCAGGCAGGAATTACACAGCACAGCTGGCAATTGTCAAGCAGATGACAGGCAGGAATCGTGCAGCTCAGCTGGCAATTGTCAAGCAGATGAGCAGACAGTAATCACGCAGCTCATCATGCACTGATCACGTGACTGATCATGCACTGTTCACGTGGCTGATCATACACTGATCACGTGACTGATCATGCACTGATCACGTGGATATCATGCACTGATCACGTGGCTGATCATACACTGATCACGTGTCTGATCATGCACTGATCACGTGGCTGATCATGCACTGATCACGTAACTGATCATGCACTGATCACGTGGCTATCATGCACTGATCACGTGGCTGATCATGCACTGATCACGTGGCTGATCACACACTGTCACGTGACATATCATGCACTGATCACGTGGCACTCATGCACTGATCACGTGGCTGATCATACACTGATCACGTGACTGATCATGCACTGATCACGTGGCTATCATGCACTGCTCACGTGGCTGATCATGGAATGATCATGAAGCTACCATATACTGGTCACGTGACTGATCATGCACTGATCACGTAAATGATCATGCACTGATCACGTGACTGATCATGCACTGATCACGTGACTGATCATGCACTGATCACGTGGCTATCATGCACTGATCACGTGGCTGATCATGCAATGATCACGTAGCAACCATGTACTGGTCACGTGACTGATCATGCACTGATCACGTAATTGATCATGCACTGATCACGTGGCTCATCATGCACTGATCACGTGGCTGATCACACTGATCACGTGACTGATCATGCACTGATCACGTGACTGATCATGCACTGATCACGTGGCTATCATGCACTGATCACGTGGATATCATGCACTGATCACGTGGCTGATCACACACGATCACGTGACTGATCATGCACTGATCACGTGGCTATCATGCACTGATCACGTGGCTGATCATGCACTGATCACGTGGCTATCATGCACTGATCACGTGGCTGATCATGCACTGATCACGTAGCTACCATGCACTGATCACGTGACTGATCATGCACTGATCACGTGGCTGATCATGCACTGATCACGTGACTGATCATGCACTGATCACGTGGCTGATCATGCACTGATCACGCAGCTATCATGCACTGATCACATGACTGATCATGCACTGATCACGTGACTGATCATGCACTGATCACGTGGCTTATCATGCACTGATCATGTGACTGATCATGTGCTGATCATGTTTCTGTCATACACTGATCATGTGCCTCTGGAGGCAATGAACAAAGAGCTGAGTAGGCAGGAATCAGTAGGCAATAATCATGGAACTCAGCTCTGAGAAATCATGCTGCTCAGCTGGCAATAATCAAGCAGATGAGCAGGCAGGAATTATGCAGCACAGGTGGCAATTGTCAAGCAGATGACAGGCAGGAATCGTGCAGCTCAGCTGGCAATTGTCAAGCAGATGAGCAGACAGTAATCACGCAGCTCAGCAGGCCCTGATCACGTGACTGAGCATGCACTGTTCACGTGGCTGATCACACACTGATCACGTGACTGATCATGCACTGATCACGTGGCTATCATGCACTGATCACGTGACTGATCATGCACTGATCACGTAATTGTCATGCACTGATCACGTGGCTATCATGCACTGATCACGTGGCTGATCATGCACTGATCACGTGACTGATCATGCACTGATCACGTGGCTGATCATGCACTGATCACGTGGCTATCATGCACTGATCACGTGGCTGATCATGCACTGATCACGTGGCTATCATGCACTGATCACGTGACTGATCATGCACTGATCACGTAACTGATCATGCACTGATCACGTGGCTGATCATGCACTGATCACGTGGCTGATCATGCACTGATCACGTGACTGATCATGCACTGATCACGTGGCTGATCATGCACTGATCACGTGACTGATCATGCACTGATCACGTGTCTGATCATGCACTGATCACGTGGCTATCATGCATGGCTCACGTGGCTGATCATGCATGATCACGCAGCTACCATGTACTGGTCACATGACTGATCATGCACTGATCACGTGACTGATCATGCACTGATCACGTGGCTATCATGCACTACTCACGTGGCTGATCATGCAATGATCATGTAGCTACCATGTAAAGGTCACGTGAATGATCATACACCCATCAGGTGACTGATCATGCACTGATCACGTGGCTATCATGCACTGATCACGAGACTGATCATGCACTGATCACGTCTATATCATGCACTGATCACATGCCTGCCCATGCACTGATCACGTGGATGATCATACACTAATCATGTGACAGATCATGCACTGATCACGTGGCTGATCATGCACTGATACCGTGACTGTGCATGGACTGATCACATGACTATCATGTAGTGATCACGTGACTTAATGGCGCTGATCATGTGACTGATCATGCGCTGATCATGTTTGCTATCATACACTGATCATGTGCCTCTGGAGGCAATAAACAAAGAGCTGAGTAGGCACGAATCAAAAGTCAGCAGGCAATAATCATGGAACTCAGCTGTGAGGAATCATGCTGCTCAGCTGGCAATAATCAAGCAGCTGAGCAGGCAGGAATTACGCAGCACAGCTGGCAATTGTCAAGCAGATGACAGGCAGGAATCGTGCAGCTCAGCTGGCAATTGTCAAGCAGATGAGCAGACAGTAATCACGCAGCTCAGCAGGCCCTGATCACGTGACTGAGCATGCACTGTTCACGTGGCTGATCATACACTGATCACGTGATTGATCATGCACTGATCACTTGGATATCATGCACTGATCACGTGGCTGATCATACACTGTTCACGTGTCTGACCATGCACTGATCACGTGGCTGATCATACACTGCTCACGTACTGATCATGCACTGATCACGTGGCTATCATGCACTGATCACGTGGCGGAACATGCACTGTTCACGTGGCTGATCACACACCTGTCACGTGACATATCATGCACTGATCACGCGGCACTCATGCACTGATCACGTGGCTGATCATACTCTGCTCACGTAACTGATCATGCACACATCACGTGGCTATCATGCACTGCTCACGTGGTTCGTCATGGAATGGTCACGTAGCTACCATATACTGGTCACGTGACTGATCATGCACAGATCACGTAAATGATCATGCACTGTTCACGTGACTGATCATGCACTGATCACGTGACTGATCATGCACTGATCACGTGGCTGATCATGCACTGATCACGTGGCTGATCATGCACTGATCACGTGGCTATCATGCACTGATCACGTGGCTGATCATGCACTGATCACGTAACTACCATGCACTGATCACGTGACTGATCATGCACTGATCACGTGGCTGATCATGCACTGATCACGTGGCTGATCATGCACTGATCACGTGACTGATCATGCACTGATCACGTGACTGATCATGCACTGATCACGTGGCTATCATGCACTGATCACGTGGCTGATCATGCACTGATCACGTGCCTGATCATGCACTGATCACGTGGCTGATCATGCACTGATCACGTGACTGATCATGCACTGATCACGTGGCTATCATGCACTATCACGTGGCTGATCATGCAATGATCACGTAGCTACCATGTACTGGTCACGTGACTGATCATGCACTGATCACGTGACTGATCATGCACTGATCACGTGGCTGATCATGCACTGATCACGTGACTGATCATGCACTGATCACGTAGCTATCATGCACTGATCACGTGGCTGATCATGCACTGATCACGTGGCTGATCATGCACTGATACGTGACTGATCATGCACTGATCACATGACTATCATGCACTGATCACGTGACTTAATGGCACTGATCATGTGACTGATCATGCACTGATCATGTTTGCTATCATACACTGATCATGTGCCTCTGGAGGCAATAAACAAAGAGCTGAGTAGGCACGAATCAAACAGTCAGCAGGCACCAATCATGGAACTCAGCTGTGAGGAATCATGCTGCTCAGCTGGCAATAATCAAGCAGCTGAGCAGGCAGGAATTACGCAGCACAGCTGATAATTGTCAAGCAGATGACAGGCAGGAATCGTGCAGCTCAGCTGGCAATTGTCAAGCAGATGAGCAGACAGTAATCACGCAGCTCAGCAGGCCCTGATCACGTGACTGAGCATGCACTGTTCACGTGAATCATGCTGCTCAGCTGGCAATAATCATGCAGCTGAGCAGGCAGGAATTACACAGCACAGCTGGCAATTGTCAAGCAGATGACAGGCAGGAATCGTGCAGCTCAGCTGGCAATTGTCAAGCAGATGAGCAGACAGTAATCACGCAGCTCAGCATGCACTGATCACGTGACTGATCATGCACTGTTCACGTGGCTGATCATACACTGATCACGTGACTGATCATGCACTGATCACGTGGATATCATGCACTGATCACGTGGCTGATCATACACTGATCACGTGTCTGACCATGCACTGATCACGTGGCTGATCATACACTGCTCACGTAACTGATCATGCACTGATCACGTGGCTATCATGCACTGATCACGTGGCTGATCATGCACTGATCACGTGGCTGATCACACACTGTCACGTGACATATCATGCACTGATCACGTGGCACTCATGCACTGATCACGTGGCTGATCATACTCTGATCACGTGACTGATCATGCACACATCACGTGGCTATCATGCACTGCTCACGTGGCTGATCATGGAATGATCACGAAGCTACCATATACTGGTCACGTGACTGATCATGCACTGATCACGTAAATGATCATGCACTGTTCACGTGACTGATCATGCACTGATCACGTGACTGATCATGCACTGATCACGTGGCTATCATGCACTGCTCACGTGGCTGATCATGCAATGATCACGTAGCAACCATGTACTGGTCACGTGACTGATCATGCACTGATCACGTAATTGATCATGCACTGATCACGTGGCTCATCATGCACTGATCACGTGGCTGATCACACTGATCACGTGACTGATCATGCACTGATCACGTGACTGATCATGCACTGATCACGTGGCTATCATGCACTGATCACGTGGATATCATGCACTGATCACGTGGCTGATCACACACGATCACGTGACTGATCATGCACTGATCACGTGGCTATCATGCACTGATCACGTGGCTGATCATGCACTGATCACGTGGCTATCATGCACTGATCACGTGGCTGATCATGCACTGATCACGTAGCTACCATGCACTGATCACGTGACTGATCATGCACTGATCACGTGGCTGATCATGCACTGATCACGTGACTGATCATGCACTGATCACGTGGCTGATCATGCACTGATCACGCAGCTACCATGCACTGATCACATGACTGATCATGCACTGATCACGTGACTGATCATGCACTGATCACGTGGCTTATCATGCACTGATCATGTGACTCATCATGTGCTGATCATGTTTCTGTCATACACTGATCATGTGCCTCTGGAGGCAATGAACAAAGAGCTGAGTAGGCAGGAATCAGTAGGCAATAATCATGGAACTCAGCTCTGAGAAATCATGCTGCTCAGCTGGCAATAATCAAGCAGATGAGCAGGCAGGAATTATGCAGCACAGGTGGCAATTGTCAAGCAGATGACAGGCAGGAATCGTGCAGCTCAGCTGGCAATTGTCAAGCAGATGAGCAGACAGTAATCACGCAGCTCAGCAGGCCCTGATCACGTGACTGAGCATGCACTGTTCACGTGGCTGATCACACACTGATCACGTGACTGATCATGCACTGATCACGTGGCTCATGCACTGATCACGTGACTGATCATGCACTGATCACGTAACTGTCATGCACTGATCACGTGGCTATCATGCACTGATCACGTGGCTGATCATGCACTGATCACGTGACTGATCATGCACTGATCACGTGGCTGATCATGCACTGATCACGTGGCTATCATGCACTGATCACGTGGCTGATCATGCACTGATCACGTAGCTATCATGCACTGGTCACGTGACTGATCATGCACTGATCACGTAACTGATCATGCACTGATCACGTGGCTGATCATGCACTGATCACGTGGCTGATCATGCACTGATCACGTGACTGATCATGCACTGATCACGTGGCTGATCATGCACTGATCACGTGACTGATCATGCACTGATCACGTGTCTGATCATGCACTGATCACGTGGCTATCATGCATGGCTCACGTGGCTGATCATGCATGATCACGCAGCTACCATGTACTGGTCACATGACTGATCATGCACTGATCACGTGACTGATCATGCACTGATCACGTGGCTATCATGCACTACTCACGTGGCTGATCATGCAATGATCATGTAGCTACCATGTACAGGTCACGTGAATGATCATACACCCATCAGGTGACTGATCATGCACTGATCACGTGGCTATCATGCACTGATCACGAGACTGATCATGCACTGATCACGTCTATATCATGCACTGATCACATGCCTGCCCATGCACTGATCACGTGGATGATCATACACTAATCATGTGACAGATCATGCACTGATCACGTGGCTGATCATGCACTGATACCGTGACTGAGCATGGACTGATCACATGACTATCATGTAGTGATCACGTGACTTAATGGCGCTGATCATGTGACTGATCACGTGCTGATCATGTTTGCTATCATACACTGATCATGTGCCTCTGGAGGCAATAAACAAAGAGCTGAGTAGGCACGAATCAAAAGTCAGCAGGCAATAATCATGGAACTCAGCTGTGAGGAATCATGCTGCTCAGCTGGCAATAATCAAGCAGCTGAGCAGGCAGGAATTACGCAGCACAGCTGGCAATTGTCAAGCAGATGACAGGCAGGAATCGTGCAGCTCAGCTGGCAATTGTCAAGCAGATGAGCAGACAGTAATCACGCAGCTCAGCAGGCCCTGATCACGTGACTGAGCATGCACTGTTCACGTGGCTGATCATACACTGATCACGTGATTGATCATGCACTGATCACTTGGATATCATGCACTGATCACGTGGCTGATCATACACTGTTCACGTGTCTGACCATGCACTGATCACGTGGCTGATCATACACTGCTCACGTAACTGATCATGCACTGATCACGTGGCTATCATGCACTGATCACGTGGCTGAACATGCACTGTTCACGTGGCTGATCACACACCTGTCACGTGACATATCATGCACTGATCACGTGGCACTCATGCACTGATCACGTGGCTGATCATACTCTGCTCACGTAACTCATCATGCACACATCACGTGGCTATCATGCACTGCTCACGTGGCTCGTCATGGAATGATCACGTAGCTACCATATACTGGTCACGTGACTGATCATGCACAGATCACGTAAATGATCATGCACTGTTCACGTGACTGATCATGTACTGATCACGTGACTGATCATGCACTGATCACGTGGCTATCATGCTCTGCTCACGTGGCTGATCATGCAACGATCACGTAGCAACCATGTACTGGTCACGTGACTGATCATGCACTGATCACGTAATTGA
Source organism: Bos javanicus (assembly GCF_032452875.1). Classification (NCBI taxonomy): domain Eukaryota; kingdom Metazoa; phylum Chordata; class Mammalia; order Artiodactyla; family Bovidae; genus Bos; species Bos javanicus. The sequence goes on from NW_026893777.1 coordinate 72,066, forward strand.
TCCTGCACTGATCACGTGGCTCATCATGCACTGATCACGTGGCTGATCACACACGTATCACGTGACTGATCATGCACTGATCACGTGACTATCATGCACTGATCACGTGGCTATCATGCACTGATCACGTGGATATCATGCACTGATCACGTGGCTGATCACACACGTATCACGTGACTGATCATGCACTGATCACGTGGCTATCATGCACTGATCACGTGGCTGATCATGCACTGATATCATGCACTGATCACGTGGCTGATCATGCACGATCACGTGACTGATCATGCACTGATCACGTGGCTGATCATGCACTGATCACGTGACTGATCATGCACTGATCACGTGACTGATCATGCACTGATCACGTGGCTGATCATGCACTGATCACGTGACTGATCATGCACTGATCACGTGACTGATCATGCACTGATCACGTGACTGATCATGCACTGATCACGTGACTGATCATGCACTGATCACGTGGCTGATCATGCACTGATCACGTGACTGATCATGCACTGATCACGTGACTGATCATGCACTGATCAGTGGCTATCATGCACTGATCACGTGGCTGATCATGCACTGATCACGTGACTGATCATGCACTGATCACTGGCTATCATGCACTGATCACGTGGCTATCATGCACTGATCACGTGGCTGATCATGCACTGATCACGTGACTGATCATGCACTGATCACGTCTATATCATGCACTGATCACATGACTGATCATGCACTGATCACGTGGTGATCATACACTGATCACGTGACTGATCATGCACTGATCACGTGGCTATCATGCACTGATCACGTGGCTGATCATGCACTGATCACGTAGCTACCATGCACTGATCACGTGACTGATCATGCACTGATCACGTGATTGATCATGCACTGATCAGTGACTGATCATGCACTGATCACGTGACTGATCATGCACTGATCACGTGACTGATCATGCACTGATCACGTGGCTATCATGCACTGATCACGTGGCTGATCATGCACTGATCACTGCTACCATGCACTGATCACGTGACTGATCATGCACTGATCACGTGGCTGATCATGCACTGATCACGTGGCTGATCATGCACTGATCACGTGACTGATCATGCACTGATCACGTGACTGATCATGCACTGATCACGTGGCTATCATGCACTGATCACGTGGCTGATCATGCACTGATCACGTGCCTGATCATGCACTGATCACATGGCTGATCATGCACTGATCACGTGACTGATCATGCACTGATCACGTGGCTATCATGCACTACTCACGTGGCTGATCATGCAATGATCATGTAGCTACCATGTACTGGTCACGTGACTGATCATGCACCCATCAGGTGACTGATCATGCACTGATCACGTGGCTGATCATGCACTGATCACGTGACTGATCATGCACTGATCACGTGGCTATCATGCACTGATCACGTGGCTGATCATGCACTGATCACGTGGCTGATCATGCACTGATACCGTGACTGATCATGGACTGATCACATGACTATCATGTACTGATCACGTGACTTAATGGCACTGATCATGTGACTGATCATGCGCTGATCATGTTTGCTATCATACACTGATCATGTGCCTCTGGAGGCAATAAACAAAGAGCTGAGTAGGCACGAATCAAACAGTCAGCAGGCACTAATCATGGAACTCAGCTGTGAGGAATCATGCTGCTCAGCTGGCAATAATCAAGCAGCTGAGCAGGCAGGAATTACGCAGCACAGCTGGCAATTGTCAAGCAGATGACAGGCAGGAATCGTGCAGCTCAGCTGGCAATTGTCAAGCAGATGAGCAGACAGTAATCACGCAGCTCAGCAGGCCCTGATCACGTGACTGAGCATGCACTGTTCACGTGAATCATGCTGCTCAGCTGGCAATAATCAAGCAGCTGAGCAGGCAGGAATTACACAGCACAGCTGGCAATTGTCAAGCAGATGACAGGCAGGAATCGTGCAGCTCAGCTGGCAATTGTCAAGCAGATGAGCAGACAGTAATCACGCAGCTCAGCAGGCCCTGATCACGTGACTGAGCATGCACTGTTCACGTGGCTGATCATACACTGATCACGTGATTGATCATGCACTGATCACTTGGATATCATGCACTGATCACGTGGCTGATCATACACTGTTCACGTGTCTGACCATGCACTGATCACGTGGCTGATCATACACTGCTCACGTAACTGATCATGCACTGATCACGTGGCTATCATGCACTGATCACGTGGCTGATCATGCACTGTTCACGTGGCTGATCACACACTGTCACGTGACATATCATGCACTGATCACGTGGCACTCATGCACTGATCACGTGGCTGATCATACTCTGATCACGTGACTGATCATGCACACATCACGTGGCTATCATGCACTGCTCACGTGGCTGATCATGGAATGATCATGAAGCTACCATATACTGGTCACGTGACTGATCATGCACTGATCACGTAAATGATCATGCACTGATCACGTGACTGATCATGCACTGATCACGTGACTGATCATGCACTGATCACGTGGCTATCATGCACTGCTCACGTGGCTGATCATGCACTGATCACGTAGCAACCATGTACTGGTCACGTGACTGATCATGCACTGATCACGTAATTGATCATGCACTGATCACGTGGCTCATCATGCACTGATCACGTGGCTGATCACACTGATCACGTGACTGATCATGCACTGATCACGTGACTAATCATGCACTGATCACGTGGCTATCATGCACTGATCACGTGGATATCATGCACTGATCACGTGGCTGATCACACACGTATCACGTGACTGATCATGCACTGATCACGTGGCTATCATGCACTGATCACGTGGCTGATCATGCACTGATCACGTGGCTATCATGCACTGATCACGTGGCTGATCATGCACTGATCACGTAGCTATCATGCACTGATCACGTGACTGATCATGCACTGATCACGTGACTGATCATGCACTGATCACGTGACTGATCATGCACTGATCACGTGGCTGATCATGCACTGATCACGCAGCTACCATGCACTGATCACATGACTGATCATGCACTGATCACGTGACTGATCATGCACTGATCACGTGGCTTATCATGCACTGATCATGTGACTGATCATGTGCTGATCATGTTTCTGTCATACACTGATCATGTGCCTCTGGAGGCAATGAACAAAGAGCTGAGTAGGCACGAATCAGTAGGCAATAATCATGGAACTCAGCTGTGAGAAATCATGCTGCTCAGCTGGCAATAATCAAGCAGCTGAGCAGGCAGGAATTATGCAGCACAGCTGGCAATTGTCAAGCAGATGACAGGCAGGAATCGTGCAGCTCAGCTGGCAATTGTCAAGCAGATGAGCAGACAGTAATCACGCAGCTCAGCAGGCCCTGATCACGTGACTGAGCATGCACTGTTCACGTGGCTGATCACACACTGATCACGTGACTGATCATGCACTGATCACGTGGCTATCATGCACTGATCACGTGACTGATCATGCACTGATCACGTAACTGATCATGCACTGATCACGTGGCTATCATGCACTGATCACGTGGCTGATCATGCACTGATCACGTGACTGATCATGCACTGATCACGTGGCTGATCATGCACTGATCACGTGGCTATCATGCACTGATCACGTGGCTGATCATGCACTGATCACGTGGCTATCATGCACTGATCACGTGACTGATCATGCACTGATCACGTAACTGATCATGCACTGATCACGTGGCTGATCATGCACTGATCACGTGGCTGATCATGCACTGATCACGTGACTGATCATGCACTGATCACGTGGCTGATCATGCACTGATCACGTGACTGATCATGCACTGATCACGTGTCTGATCATGCACTGATCACGTGGCTATCATGCACTGCTCACGTGGCTGATCATGCATGATCACGCAGCTACCATGTACTGGTCACATGACTGATCATGCACTGATCACGTGACTGATCATGCACTGATCACGTGGCTATCATGCACTACTCACGTGGCTGATCATGCAATGATCATGTAGCTACCATGTACAGGTCACGTGAATGATCATACACCCATCAGGTGACTGATCATGCACTGATCACGTGGCTATCATGCACTGATCACGTGACTGATCATGCACTGATCACGTCTATATCATGCACTGATCACATGACTGCCCATGCACTGATCACGTGGATGATCATACACTAATCATGTGACAGATCATGCACTGATCACGTGGCTGATCATGCACTGATACCGTGACTGAGCATGGACTGATCACATGACTATCATGTAGTGATCACGTGACTTAATGGCGCTGATCATGTGACTGATCATGCGCTGATCATGTTTGCTATCATACACTGATCATGTGCCTCTGGAGGCAATAAACAAAGAGCTGAGTAGGCACGAATCAAAAGTCAGCAGGCAATAATCATGGAACTCAGCTGTGAGGAATCATGCTGCTCAGCTGGCAATAATCAAGCAGCTGAGCAGGCAGGAATTACGCAGCACAGCTGGCAATTGTCAAGCAGATGACAGGCAGGAATCGTGCAGCTCAGCTGGCAATTGTCAAGCAGATGAGCAGACAGTAATCACGCAGCTCAGCAGGCCCTGATCACGTGACTGAGCATGCACTGTTCACGTGGCTGATCATACACTGATCACGTGATTGATCATGCACTGATCACTTGGATATCATGCACTGATCACGTGGCTGATCATACACTGTTCACGTGTCTGACCATGCACTGATCACGTGGCTGATCATACACTGCTCACGTACTGATCATGCACTGATCACGTGGCTGATCATGCACTGATCACGTGGCTGATCATGCACTGATCACGTGGCTGATCATGCACTGATCACGTGACTGATCATGCACTGATCACGTGGCTGTCATGCACTGATCACGTGGCTGATCATGCACTGATCACGTGACTGATCATGCACTGATCACGTGACTGATCATGCACTGATCACGTTGATCATGCACTGATCACGTGGCTGATCATGCACTGATCACGTGACTGATCATGCACTGATCACGTGACTGATCATGCACTGATCACGTGGCTATCATGCACTGATCACGTGGCTGATCATGCACTGATCACGTGACTGATCATGCACTGATCACGTGGCTGATCATGCACTGATCACGTGGCTATCATGCACTGATCACGTGGCTGATCATGCACTGATCACGTGACTGATCATGCACTGATCACGTCTATATCATGCACTGATCACGTGACTGATCATGCACTGATCACGTGGATGATCATGCACTGATCACGTGACTGATCATGCACTGATCACGTGGCTGATCATGCACTGATACCGTGACTGATCATGGACTGATCACATGACTATCATGCACTGATCACGTGACTTAATGCACTGATCATGTGACTGATCATGCACTGATCATGTTTGCTATCATACACTGATCATGTGCCTCTGGAGGCAATAAACAAAGAGCTGAGTAGGCACGAATCAAACAGTCAGCAGGCACTAATCATGGAACTCAGCTGTGAGGAATCATGCTGCTCAGCTGGCAATAATCAAGCAGCTGAGCAGGCAGGAATTACGCAGCACAGCTGGCAATTGTCAAGCAGATGACAGGCAGGAATCGTGCAGCTCAGCTGGCAATTGTCAAGCAGATGAGCAGACAGTAATCACGCAGCTCAGCAGGCACTGATCACGTGACTGAGCATGCACTGTTCACGTGAATCATGCTGCTCAGCTGGCAATAATCAAGCAGCTGAGCAGGCAGGAATTACACAGCACAGCTGGCAATTGTCAAGCAGATGACAGGCAGGAATCGTGCAGCTCAGCTGGCAATTGTCAAGCAGATGAGCAGACAGTAATCACGCAGCTCAGCAGGCACTGATCACGTGACTGAGCATGCACTGTTCACGTGGCTGATCATACACTGATCACGTGATTGATCATGCACTGATCACGTGGATATCATGCACTGATCACGTGGCTGATCATACACTGATCACGTGTCTGACCATGCACTGATCACGTGGCTGATCATACACTGATCACGTAACTGATCATGCACTGATCACGTGGCTATCATGCACTGATCACGTGGCTGATCATGCACTGATCACGTGGCTGATCACACACTGTCACGTGACATATCATGCACTGATCACGTGGCACTCATGCACTGATCACGTGGCTGATCATACACTGATCACGTGACTGATCATGCACATCACGTGGCTATCATGCACTGCTCACGTGGCTGTCATGGAATGATCATGAGCTACCATATACTGGTCACGTGACTGATCATGCACTGATCACGTAAATGATCATGCACTGATCACGTGACTGATCATGCACTGATCACGTGACTGATCATGCACTGATCACGTGGCTATCATGCACTGATCACGTGGCTGATCATGCAACGATCACGTAGCAACCATGTACTGGTCACGTGACTGATCATGCACTGATCACGTAATTGATCATGCACTGATCACGTGGCTCATCATGCACTGATCACGTGGCTGATCACACTGATCACGTGACTGATCATGCACTGATCACGTGACTGATCATGCACTGATCACGTGGCTATCATGCACTGATCACGTGGATATCATGCACTGATCACGTGGCTGATCACACACGATCACGTGACTGATCATGCACTGATCACGTGGCTATCATGCACTGATCACGTGGCTGATCATGCACTGATCACGTGGCTATCATGCACTGATCACGTGGCTGATCATGCACTGATCACGTAGCTATCATGCACTGATCACGTGACTGATCATGCACTGATCACGTGGCTGATCATGCACTGATCACGTGACTGATCATGCACTGATCACGTGGCTGATCATGCACTGATCACGTGACTGATCATGCACTGATCACGTGGCTGATCATGCACTGATCACGCAGCTATCATGCACTGATCACGTGACTGATCATGCACTGATCACGTGACTGATCATGCACTGATCACGTGGCTTATCATGCACTGATCATGTGACTGATCATGTGCTGATCATGTTTCTGTCATACACTGATCATGTGCCTCTGGAGGCAATGAACAAAGAGCTGAGTAGGCAGGAATCAGTCAGGCAATAATCATGGAACTCAGCTGTGAGAAATCATGCTGCTCAGCTGGCAATAATCAAGCAGCTGAGCAGGCAGGAATTATGCAGCACAGCTGGCAATTGTCAAGCAGATGACAGGCAGGAATCGTGCAGCTCAGCTGGCAATTGTCAAGCAGATGAGCAGACAGTAATCACGCAGCTCAGCAGGCCCTGATCACGTGACTGAGCATGCACTGTTCACGTGGCTGATCACACACTGATCACGTGACTGATCATGCACTGATCACGTGGCTATCATGCACTGATCACGTGACTGATCATGCACTGATCACGTAACTGTCATGCACTGATCACGTGGCTATCATGCACTGATCACGTGGCTGATCATGCACTGATCACGTGACTGATCATGCACTGATCACGTGGCTGATCATGCACTGATCACGTGGCTATCATGCACTGATCACGTGGCTGATCATGCACTGATCACGTGGCTATCATGCACTGATCACGTGACTGATCATGCACTGATCACGTGACTGATCATGCACTGATCACGTGGCTGATCATGCACTGATCACGTGGCTGATCATGCACTGATCACGTGACTGATCATGCACTGATCACGTGGCTGATCATGCACTGATCACGTGACTGATCATGCACTGATCACGTGTCTGATCATGCACTGATCACGTGGCTATCATGCACTGCTCACGTGGCTGATCATGCATGATCACGCAGCTACCATGTACTGGTCACATGACTGATCATGCACTGATCACGTGACTGATCATGCACTGATCACGTGGCTATCATGCACTACTCACGTGGCTGATCATGCAATGATCATGTAGCTACCATGTACAGGTCACGTGAATGATCATACACCCATCAGGTGACTGATCATGCACTGATCACGTGGCTATCATGCACTGATCACGTGACTGATCATGCACTGATCACGTCTATATCATGCACTGATCACATGACTGCCCATGCACTGATCACGTGGATGATCATACACTAATCATGTGACAGATCATGCACTGATCACGTGGCTGATCATGCACTGATACCGTGACTGAGCATGGACTGATCACATGACTATCATGTAGTGATCACGTGACTTAATGGCGCTGATCATGTGACTGATCATGCGCTGATCATGTTTGCTATCATACACTGATCATGTGCCTCTGGAGGCAATAAACAAAGAGCTGAGTAGGCACGAATCAAACAGTCAGCAGGCAATAATCATGGAACTCAGCTGTGAGGAATCATGCTGCTCAGCTGGCAATAATCAAGCAGCTGAGCAGGCAGGAATTACGCAGCACAGCTGGCAATTGTCAAGCAGATGACAGGCAGGAATCGTGCAGCTCAGCTGGCAATTGTCAAGCAGATGAGCAGACAGTAATCACGCAGCTCAGCAGGCCCTGATCACGTGACTGAGCATGCACTGTTCACGTGGCTGATCATACACTGATCACGTGATTGATCATGCACTGATCACTTGGATATCATGCACTGATCACGTGGCTGATCATACACTGTTCACGTGTCTGACCATGCACTGATCACGTGGCTGATCATACACTGCTCACGTAACTGATCATGCACTGATCACGTGGCTATCATGCACTGATCACGTGGCTGAACATGCACTGTTCACGTGGCTGATCACACACCTGTCACGTGACATATCATGCACTGATCACGTGGCACTCATGCACTGATCACGTGGCTGATCATACTCTGCTCACGTAACTGATCATGCACACATCACGTGGCTATCATGCACTGCTCACGTGGCTCGTCATGGAATGATCACGTAGCTACCATATACTGGTCACGTGACTGATCATGCACTGATCACGTAAATGATCATGCACTGTTCACGTGACTGATCATGTACTGATCACGTGACTGATCATGCACTGATCACGTGGCTATCATGCACTGCTCACGTGGCTGATCATGCAACGATCACGTAGCAACCATGTACTGGTCACGTGACTGATCATGCACTGATCACGTAATTGATCATGCACTGATCACGTGGCTGATCATGCACTGATCACGTGACTGATCATGCACTGATCACGTGGCTGATCATGCACTGATCACGTGACTGATCATGCACTGATCACGTGGCTATCATGCACTGATCACGTGGCTGATCATGCACTGATCACGTGACTGATCATGCACTGATCACGTGGCTGATCATGCACTGATCACGTGACTGATCATGCACTGATCACGTGGCTATCATGCACTGATCACGTGACTGATCATGCACTGATCACGTGACTGATCATGCACTGATCACGTGGCTATCATGCACTGATCACGTGGCTGATCATGCACTGATCACGTAGCTGATCATGTACTGTCACGTGACTGATCATGCACTGATCACGTGACTGATCATGCACTGATCACGTGGCTATCATGCACTGATCACGTGGCTGATCATGCACTGATCACGTGACTGATCATGCACTGATCACGTGACTGATCATGCACTGATCACGTGGCTATCATGCACTGATCACGTGGCTGATCATGCACTGATCACGTGGCTGATCATGCACTGATCACGTGGCTATCATGCACTGATCACGTGGCTGATCATGCACTGATCACGTGGCTATCATGCACTGATCACGTGACTGATCATGCACTGATCACGTGACTGATCATGCACTGATCACGTGGCTATCATGCACTGATCACGTGACTGATCATGCACTGATCACGTGGCTGATCATGCACTGATCACGTGACTGATCATGCACTGATCACGTGACTGATCATGCACTGATCACGTGGCTGATCATGCACTGATCACGTGGCTGATCATGCACTGATCACGTGACTGATCATGCACTGATCACGTGACTGATCATGCACTGATCACGTGGCTGATCATGCACTGATCACGTGGCTGATCATGCACTGATCACGTGGCTGATCATGCACTGATACCGTGACTGAGCATGGACTGATCACATGACTATCATGTAGTGATCACGTGACTTAATGGCGCTGATCATGTGACTGATCATGCGCTGATCATGTTTGCTATCATACACTGATCATGTGCCTCTGGAGGCAATAAACAAAGAGCTGAGTAGGCACGAATCAAACAGTCAGCAGGCAATAATCATGGAACTCAGCTGTGAGGAATCATGCTGCTCAGCTGGCAATAATCAAGCAGCTGAGCAGGCAGGAATTACGCAGCACAGCTGGCAATTGTCAAGCAGATGACAGGCAGGAATCGTGCAGCTCAGCTGGCAATTGTCAAGCAGATGAGCAGACAGTAATCACGCAGCTCAGCAGGCCCTGATCACGTGACTGAGCATGCACTGTTCACGTGGCTGATCATACACTGATCACGTGATGATCATGCACTGATCACTTGGATATCATGCACTGATCACGTGGCTGATCATACACTGTTCACGTGTCTGACCATGCACTGATCACGTGGCTGATCATACACTGCTCACGTAACTGATCATGCACTGATCACGTGGCTATCATGCACTGATCACGTGGCTGAACATGCACTGTTCACGTGGCTGATCACACACCTGTCACGTGACATATCATGCACTGATCACGTGGCACTCATGCACTGATCACGTGGCTGATCATACTCTGCTCACGTAACTGATCATGCACACATCACGTGGCTATCATGCACTGCTCACGTGGCTCGTCATGGAATGATCACGTAGCTACCATATACTGGTCACGTGACTGATCATGCACAGATCACGTAAATGATCATGCACTGTTCACGTGACTGATCATGTACTGATCACGTGACTGATCATGCACTGATCACGTGGCTATCATGCACTGCTCACGTGGCTGATCATGCAATGATCACGTAGCAACCATGTACTGGTCACGTGACTGATCATGCACTGATCACGTAATTGATCATGCACTGATCACGTGGCTGATCACACATGATCACGTGACTGATCATGCACTGATCACGTGGCTATCATGCACTGATCACGTGGCTATCATGCACTGATCACGTGGATATCATGCACTGATCACGTGGCTGATCATGCACTGATCACGTGGCTGATCATGCACTGATCACGTGGCTGATCATGCACTGATCACGTGGCTATCATGCACTGATCACGTGGCTGATCATGCACTGATCACGTAGCTACCATGTACTGGTCACGTGACTGATCATGCACTGATCACGTGACTGATCATGCACTGATCACGTGGCTGATCATGCACTGATCACGTGGCTGATCACACACGATCACATGACTGATCATGCACAGATCACGTGACTGATCATGCACTGATCACGTGGCTGATCATGCACTGATCACGTGGCTATCATGCACTGATCACGTGGCTGATCATGCACTGATCACGTGACTGATCATGCACTGATCACGTGACTGATCATGCACTGATCACGTGGCTATCATGCACTGATCACGTGGCTGATCATGCACTGATCACGCAGCTATCATGCACTGGTCACATGACTGATCATGCACTGATCACATGACTGATCATGCACTGATCACGTGGCTTATCATGCACTGATCATGTGACTGATCATGTGCTGATCATGTTTGCTATCATACACTGATCATGTGCCTCTGGAGGCAATGAACAAAGAGCTGAGTAGGCACGAATCAGTCAGCAGGCAATAATCATGGAACTCAGCTGTGAGAAATCATGCTGCTCAGCTGGCAATAATCAAGTGATGAGCAGGCAGGAATTATGCAGCACAGCTGGCAATTGTCAAGCAGATGACAGGCAGGAATCGTGCAGCTCAGCTGGCAATTGTCAAGCAGATGAGCAGACAGTAATCACGCAGCTCAGCAGGCCCTGATCACGTGACTGAGCATGCACTGTTCACGTGGCTGATCATACACTGATCACGTGACTGATCATGCACTGATCACGTGACTGATCATGCACTGATCACGTGGCTATCATGCACTGATCACGTGGCTGATCATACACTGATCACGGGACTGATCATGCACTGATCACGGGCTATCATGCACTGACACATGACTGACATGCACTGATCACGTGGCTGATCATGCACTGATCACGTGACTGATCATGCACTGATCACGTGACTGATCATGCACTGATCACGTGGCTGATCATGCACTGATCACGTGGCTATCATGCACTGATCACGTGGCTGATCATGCAATGATCACGTAGCTACCATGTACTGGTCACGTGACTGATCATGCACTGATCACGTAACTGATCATGCACTGATCACGTGGCTGATCATGCACTGATCACGTGGCTGATCATGCACTGATCACGTGACTGATCATGCACTGATCACGTGACTGATCATGCACTGATCACGTGGCTATCATGCACTGATCACGTGGCTGATCATGCACTGATCACGTGACTGATCATGCACTGATCACGTGGCTGATCATGCACTGATCACGTGACTGATCATGCACTGATCACGTGACTGATCATGCACTGATCACGTGGCTATCATGCACTGCTCACGTGGCTGATCATGCATGATCACGCAGCTACCATGTACTGGTCACATGACTGATCATGCACTGATCACGTGACTGATCATGCACTGATCACGTGGCTATCATGCACTACTCACGTGGCTGATCATGCAATGATCATGTAGCTACCATGTACAGGTCACGTGAATGATCATACACCCATCAGGTGACTGATCATGCACTGATCACGTGGCTATCATGCACTGATCACGAGACTGATCATGCACTGATCACGTCTATATCATGCACTGATCACATGACTGCCCATGCACTGATCACGTGGATGATCATACACTAATCATGTGACAGATCATGCACTGATCACGTGGCTGATCATGCACTGATACCGTGACTGAGCATGGACTGATCACATGACTATCATGTAGTGATCACGTGACTTAATGGCGCTGATCATGTGACTGATCATGCGCTGATCATGTTTGCTATCATACACTGATCATGTGCCTCTGGAGGCAATAAACAAAGAGCTGAGTAGGCACGAATCAAACAGTCAGCAGGCAATAATCATGGAACTCAGCTGTGAGGAATCATGCTGCTCAGCTGGCAATAATCAAGCAGCTGAGCAGGCAGGAATTACGCAGCACAGCTGGCAATTGTCAAGCAGATGACAGGCAGGAATCGTGCAGCTCAGCTGGCAATTGTCAAGCAGATGAGCAGACAGTAATCACGCAGCTCAGCAGGCCCTGATCACGTGACTGAGCATGCACTGTTCACGTGGCTGATCATACACTGATCACGTGATTGATCATGCACTGATCACTTGGATATCATGCACTGATCACGTGGCTGATCATACACTGTTCACGTGTCTGACCATGCACTGATCACGTGGCTGATCATACACTGCTCACGTAACTGATCATGCACTGATCACGTGGCTATCATGCACTGATCACGTGGCTGATCATGCACTGATCACGTGGCTGATCATGCACTGATCACGTGACTGATCATGCACTGATCACGTGGCTATCATGCACTGATCACGTGGCTGATCATGCACTGATCACGTGGTATCATGCACTGATCACGTGACTGATCATGCACTGATCACGTGACTGATCATGCACTGATCACGTGACTGATCATGCACTGATCACGTGACTGATCATGCACTGATCACGTGACTGATCATGCACTGATCACGTGGCTATCATGCACTGCTCACGTGGCTGATCATGCAATGATCACGTAGCTACCATGTACTGGTCACGTGACTGATCATGCACTGATCACGTAATTGATCATGCACTGATCACGTGGCTATCATGCACTGATCACGTGGCTGATCACACACGATCACGTGACTGATCATGCACTGATCACGTGGCTATCATGCACTGATCACGTGGCTATCATGCACTGATCACGTGGCTGATCATGCACTGATCACGTGACTGATCATGCACTGATCACGTGACTGATCATGCACTGATCACGTGGCTATCATGCACTGATCACGTGGCTGATCATGCACTGATCACGTGGCTGATCATGCACTGATCACGTGGCTGATCATGCACTGATCACGTGACTGATCATGCACTGATCACGTGACTGATCATGCACTGATCAGTGGCTATCATGCACTGATCACGTGGCTGATCATGCACTGATCACGTGACTGATCATGCACTGATCACTGGCTATCATGCACTGATCACGTGGCTATCATGCACTGATCACGTGGCTGATCATGCACTGATCACGTGACTGATCATGCACTGATCACGTCTATATCATGCACTGATCACATGACTGATCATGCACTGATCACGTGGATGATCATGCACTGATCATGTGACTGATCATGCACTGATCACGTGGCTATCATGCACTGATCACGTGGCTGATCATGCACTGATCACGTAGCTATCATGCACTGGTCACGTGACTGATCATGCACTGATCACGTAATGATCATGCACTGATCAGTGACTGATCATGCACTGATCACGTGACTGATCATGCACTGATCACGTGACTGATCATGCACTGATCACGTGGCTATCATGCACTGATCACGTGGCTGATCATGCACTGATCACGTGGCTATCATGCACTGATCACGTGACTGATCATGCACTGATCACGTGGCTGATCATGCACTGATCACGTGGCTGATCATGCACTGATCACGTGACTGATCATGCACTGATCACGTGACTGATCATGCACTGATCACGTGGCTATCATGCACTGATCACGTGGCTGATCATGCACTGATCACGTGCTGATCATGCACTGATCACATGACTGATCATGCACTGATCACGTGACTGATCATGCACTGATCACGTGGCTATCATGCACTGATCACGTGGCTGATCATGCAATGATCATGTAGCTACCATGTACTGGTCACGTGACTGATCATGCACTGATCACGTGACTGATCATGCACTGATCACGTGCCTGATCATGCACTGATCACGTGACTGATCATGCACTGATCACGTGGCTATCATGCACTGATCACGTGGCTGATCATGCACTGATCACGTGGCTGATCATGCACTGATACCGTGACTGATCATGGACTGATCACATGACTATCATGTAGTGATCACGTGACTTAATGGCGCTGATCATGTGACTGATCATGCGCTGATCATGTTTGCTATCATACACTGATCATGTGCCTCTGGAGGCAATAAACAAAGAGCTGAGTAGGCACGAATCAAACAGTCAGCAGGCACTAATCATGGAACTCAGCTGTGAGGAATCATGCTGCTCAGCTGGCAATAATCAAGCAGCTGAGCAGGCAGGAATTACGCAGCACAGCTGGCAATTGTCAAGCAGATGACAGGCAGGAATCGTGCAGCTCAGCTGGCAATTGTCAAGCAGATGAGCAGACAGTAATCACGCAGCTCAGCAGGCCCTGATCACGTGACTGAGCATGCACTGATTCACTGAATCATGCTGATCAGCTGGCAATGATCATGCACTGATCAGGCAGGAATTACACAGCACAGCTGGCAATTGTCATGCAGATGACAGGCAGGAATCATGCAGCTCAGCTGGCAATTGTCAAGCAGATGATCAGACAGTGATCACGCAGCTCATCATGCACTGATCACGTGACTGATCATGCACTGATCACGTGGCTGATCATGCACTGATCACGTGACTGATCATGCACTGATCACGTGGCTATCATGCACTGATCACGTGGCTGATCATGCACTGATCACGTGACTGATCATGCACTGATCACGTGGCTATCATGCACTGATCACGTGGCTGATCATGCACTGATCACGTGGCTGATCATGCACTGTCACGTGACTGATCATGCACTGATCACGTGGCATCATGCACTGATCACGTGGCTGATCATGCACTGATCACGTGACTGATCATGCACTGATCACGTGGCTATCATGCACTGATCACGTGGCTGTCATGCACTGATCACGAGCTATCATATACTGTCACGTGACTGATCATGCACTGATCACGTGACTGATCATGCACTGATCACGTGACTGATCATGCACTGATCACGTGGCTGATCATGCACTGATCACGTGGCTGATCACACTGATCACGTGACTGATCATGCACTGATCACGTGACTGATCATGCACTGATCACGTGATCATGCACTGATCACGTGGCTATCATGCACTGATCACGTGGCTGATCATGCACTGATCACGTGACTGATCATGCACTGATCACGTGGCTGATCATGCACTGATCACGTGACTGATCATGCACTGATCACGTGGCTGATCATGCACTGATCACGTGGCTGATCATGCACTGATCACGTGGCTGATCATGCACTGATCACGTGGCTATCATGCACTGATCACGTGGCTGATCATGCACTGATCACGTAGCTACCATGCACTGATCACGTGACTGATCATGCACTGATCACGTGACTGATCATGCACTGATCACGTGGCTGATCATGCACTGATCACGTGGCTGATCATGCACTGATCACGTGACTGATCATGCACTGATCACGTGGCTGATCATGCACTGATCACGTGACTGATCATGCACTGATCACGTGTCTGATCATGCACTGATCACGTGGCTATCATGCACTGCTCACGTGGCTGATCATGCATGATCACGCAGCTACCATGTACTGGTCACATGACTGATCATGCACTGATCACGTGACTGATCATGCAGTGATCACGTGGCTATCATGCACTACTCACGTGGCTGATCATGCAATGATCATGTAGCTACCATGTACAGGTCACGTGAATGATCATACACCCATCAGGTGACTGATCATGCACTGATCACGTGGCTATCATGCACTGATCACGAGACTGATCATGCACTGATCACGTCTATATCATGCACTGATCACATGACTGCCCATGCACTGATCACGTGGATGATCATACACTAATCATGTGACAGATCATGCACTGATCACGTGGCTGATCATGCACTGATACCGTGACTGAGCATGGACTGATCACATGACTATCATGTAGTGATCACGTGACTTAATGGCGCTGATCATGTGACTGATCATGCGCTGATCATGTTTGCTATCATACACTGATCATGTGCCTCTGGAGGCAATAAACAAAGAGCTGAGTAGGCACGAATCAAACAGTCAGCAGGCAATAATCATGGAACTCAGCTGTGAGGAATCATGCTGCTCAGCTGGCAATAATCAAGCAGCTGAGCAGGCAGGAATTACGCAGCACAGCTGGCAATTGTCAAGCAGATGACAGGCAGGAATCGTGCAGCTCAGCTGGCAATTGTCAAGCAGATGAGCAGACAGTAATCACGCAGCTCAGCAGGCCCTGATCACGTGACTGAGCATGCACTGTTCACGTGGCTGATCATACACTGATCACGTGATTGATCATGCACTGATCACTTGGATATCATGCACTGATCACGTGGCTGATCATACACTGTTCACGTGTCTGACCATGCACTGATCACGTGGCTGATCATACACTGCTCACGTAACTGATCATGCACTGATCACGTGGCTATCATGCACTGATCACGTGGCTGAACATGCACTGTTCACGTGGCTGATCACACACCTGTCACGTGACATATCATGCACTGATCACGTGGCACTCATGCACTGATCACGTGGCTGATCATACTCTGCTCACGTAACTCATCATGCACACATCACGTGGCTATCATGCACTGCTCACGTGGCTCGTCATGGAATGATCACGTAGCTACCATATACTGGTCACGTGACTGATCATGCACAGATCACGTAAATGATCATGCACTGTTCACGTGACTGATCATGTACTGATCACGTGACTGATCATGCACTGATCACGTGGCTATCATGCTCTGCTCACGTGGCTGATCATGCAACGATCACGTAGCAACCATGTACTGGTCACGTGACTGATCATGCACTGATCACGTAATTGATCCTGCACTGATCACGTGGCTCATCATGCACTGATCACGTGGCTGATCACACACGTATCACGTGACTGATCATGCACTGATCACGTGACTATCATGCACTGATCACGTGGCTATCATGCACTGATCACGTGGATATCATGCACTGATCACGTGGCTGATCACACACTATCACGTGACTGATCATGCACTGATCACGTGGCTATCATGCACTGATATCATGCACTGATCACGTGGCTGATCACACACGATCACGTGACTGATCATGCACTGATCACGTGGCTGATCATGCACTGATCACGTGACTGATCATGCACTGATCACGTGACTGATCATGCACTGATCACGTGGCTGATCATGCACTGATCACGTGACTGATCATGCACTGATCACGTGACTGATCATGCACTGATCACGTGACTGATCATGCACTGATCACGTGGCTGATCATGCACTGATCACGTGGCTGATCATGCACTGATCACGTGACTGATCATGCACTGATCACGTGACTGATCATGCACTGATCAGTGGCTATCATGCACTGATCACGTGGCTGATCATGCACTGATCACGTGACTGATCATGCACTGATCACTGGCTATCATGCACTGATCACGTGGCTATCATGCACTGATCACGTGGCTGATCATGCACTGATCACGTGACTGATCATGCACTGATCACGTCTATATCATGCACTGATCACATGACTGCCATGCACTGATCACGTGGCTGATCATACACTGATCACGTGACTGATCATGCACTGATCACGTGGCTATCATGCACTGATCACGTGGCTGATCATGCACTGATCACGTGGCTATCATGCACTGATCACGTGACTGATCATGCACTGATCACGTGATTGATCATGCACTGATCAGTGACTGATCATGCACTGATCACGTGACTGATCATGCACTGATCACGTGACTGATCATGCACTGATCACGTGGCTATCATGCACTGATCACGTGGCTGATCATGCACTGATCAGTGACTATCATGCACTGATCACGTGACTGATCATGCACTGATCACGTGGCTGATCATGCACTGATCACGTGGCTGATCATGCACTGATCACGTGACTGATCATGCACTGATCACGTGACTGATCATGCACTGATCACGTGGCTATCATGCACTGATCACGTGGCTGATCATGCACTGATCACGTGCCTGATCATGCACTGATCACGTGGCTGATCATGCACTGATCACGTGACTGATCATGCACTGATCACGTGGCTATCATGCACTACTCACGTGGCTGATCATGCAATGATCACGTAGCTACCATGTACTGGTCACGTGACTGATCATGCACTGATCACGTGACTGATCATGCACTGATCACGTGGCTGATCATGCACTGATCACGTGACTGATCATGCACTGATCACGTGGCTATCATGCACTGATCACGTGGCTGATCATGCACTGATCACGTGGCTGATCATGCACTGATACCGTGACTGATCATGCACTGATCACATGACTATCATGCACTGATCACGTGACTTAATGGCACTGATCATGTGACTGATCATGCACTGATCATGTTTGCTATCATACACTGATCATGTGCCTCTGGAGGCAATAAACAAAGAGCTGAGTAGGCACGAATCAAACAGTCAGCAGGCACCAATCATGGAACTCAGCTGTGAGGAATCATGCTGCTCAGCTGGCAATAATCAAGCAGCTGAGCAGGCAGGAATTACGCAGCACAGCTGGCAATTGTCAAGCAGATGACATGCAGGAATCATGCAGCTCAGCTGGCAATTGTCAAGCAGATGAGCAGACAGTAATCACGCAGCTCAGCAGGCCCTGATCACGTGACTGAGCATGCACTGTTCACGTGAATCATGCTGCTCAGCTGGCAATAATCAAGCAGCTGAGCAGGCAGGAATTACACAGCACAGCTGACAATTGTCAAGCAGATGACAGGCAGGAATCGTGCAGCTCAGCTGGCAATTGTCAAGCAGATGAGCAGACAGTAATCACGCAGCTCAGCAGGCACTGATCACGTGACTGAGCATGCACTGTTCACGTGGCTGATCATACACTGATCACGTGACTGATCATGCACTGATCACGTGGATATCATGCACTGATCACGTGGCTGATCATACACTGATCACGTGTCTGACCATGCACTGATCACGTGGCTGATCATACACTGCTCACGTAACTGATCATGCACTGATCACGTGGCTATCATGCACTGATCACGTGGCTGATCATGCACTGATCACGTGGCTGATCACACACTGTCACGTGACATATCATGCACTGATCACGTGGCACTCATGCACTGATCACGTGGCTGATCATACACTGATCACGTGACTGATCATGCACATCACGTGGCTATCATGCACTGCTCACGTGGCTCGTCATGGAATGATCACGAAGCTACCATATACTGGTCACGTGACTGATCATGCACTGATCACGTAAATGATCATGCACTGATCACGTGACTGATCATGCACTGATCACGTGACTGATCATGCACTGATCACGTGGCTATCATGCACTGCTCACGTGGCTGATCATGCAATGATCACGTAGCAACCATGTACTGGTCACGTGACTGATCATGCACTGATCACGTAATTGATCATGCACTGATCACGTGGCTCATCATGCACTGATCACGTGGCTGATCACACTGATCACGTGACTGATCATGCACTGATCACGTGACTGATCATGCACTGATCACGTGACTGATCATGCACTGATCACGTGGCTATCATGCACTGATCACGTGGCTATCATGCACTGATCACGTGGCTGATCACACACGATCACGTGACTGATCATGCACTGATCACGTGGCTATCATGCACTGATCACGTGGCTGATCATGCACTGATCACGTGGCTATCATGCACTGATCACGTGGCTGATCATGCACTGATCACGTGGCTATCATGCACTGATCACGTGACTGATCATGCACTGATCACGTGACTGATCATGCACTGATCACGTGGCTGATCATGCACTGATCACGTGGCTGATCATGCACTGATCACGTGGCTGATCATGCACTGATCACGTGACTGATCATGCACTGATCACGTGGCTGATCATGCACTGATCACGTGACTGATCATGCACTGATCACGTGGCTGATCATGCACTGATCACGCAGCTATCATGCACTGATCACATGACTGATCATGCACTGATCACGTGACTGATCATGCACTGATCACGTGGCTTATCATGCACTGATCATGTGACTGATCATGTGCTGATCATGTTTGTATCATACACTGATCATGTGCCTCTGGAGGCAATGAACAAAGAGCTGAGTAGGCAGGAATCAGTAGGCAATAATCATGGAACTCAGCTCTGAGAAATCATGCTGCTCAGCTGGCAATAATCAAGCAGCTGAGCAGGCAGGAATTATGCAGCACAGCTGGCAATTGTCAAGCAGATGACAGGCAGGAATCGTGCAGCTCAGCTGGCAATTGTCAAGCAGATGAGCAGACAGTAATCACGCAGCTCAGCAGGCCCTGATCACGTGACTGAGCATGCACTGTTCACGTGGCTGATCACACACTGATCACGTGACTGATCATGCACTGATCACGTGGCTATCATGCACTGATCACGTGACTGATCATGCACTGATCACGTAACTGATCATGCACTGATCACGTGGCTATCATGCACTGATCACGTGGCTGATCATGCACTGATCACGTGACTGATCATGCACTGATCACGTGGCTGATCATGCACTGATCACGTGGCTATCATGCACTGATCACGTGGCTGATCATGCACTGATCACGTGGCTATCATGCACTGATCACGTGACTGATCATGCACTGATCACGTAACTGATCATGCACTGATCACGTGGCTGATCATGCACTGATCACGTGGCTGATCATGCACTGATCACGTGACTGATCATGCACTGATCACGTGGCTGATCATGCACTGATCACGTGACTGATCATGCACTGATCACGTGTCTGATCATGCACTGATCACGTGGCTATCATGCACTGCTCACGTGGCTGATCATGCATGATCACGCAGCTACCATGTACTGGTCACATGACTGATCATGCACTGATCACGTGACTGATCATGCACTGATCACGTGGCTATCATGCACTACTCACGTGGCTGATCATGCAATGATCATGTAGCTACCATGTACAGGTCACGTGAATGATCATACACCCATCAGGTGACTGATCATGCACTGATCACGTGGCTATCATGCACTGATCACGAGACTGATCATGCACTGATCACGTCTATATCATGCACTGATCACATGACTGCCCATGCACTGATCACGTGGATGATCATACACTAATCATGTGACAGATCATGCACTGATCACGTGGCTGATCATGCACTGATACCGTGACTGAGCATGGACTGATCACATGACTATCATGTAGTGATCACGTGACTTAATGGCGCTGATCATGTGACTGATCATGCGCTGATCATGTTTGCTATCATACACTGATCATGTGCCTCTGGAGGCAATAAACAAAGAGCTGAGTAGGCACGAATCAAACAGTCAGCAGGCAATAATCATGGAACTCAGCTGTGAGGAATCATGCTGCTCAGCTGGCAATAATCAAGCAGCTGAGCAGGCAGGAATTACGCAGCACAGCTGGCAATTGTCAAGCAGATGACAGGCAGGAATCGTGCAGCTCAGCTGGCAATTGTCAAGCAGATGAGCAGACAGTAATCACGCAGCTCAGCAGGCCCTGATCACGTGACTGAGCATGCACTGTTCACGTGGCTGATCATACACTGATCACGTGATTGATCATGCACTGATCACTTGGATATCATGCACTGATCACGTGGCTGATCATACACTGTTCACGTGTCTGACCATGCACTGATCACGTGGCTGATCATACACTGCTCACGTAACTGATCATGCACTGATCACGTGGCTATCATGCACTGATCACGTGGCTGAACATGCACTGTTCACGTGGCTGATCACACACCTGTCACGTGACATATCATGCACTGATCACGTGGCACTCATGCACTGATCACGTGGCTGATCATACTCTGCTCACGTAACTCATCATGCACACATCACGTGGCTATCATGCACTGCTCACGTGGCTCGTCATGGAATGATCACGTAGCTACCATATACTGGTCACGTGACTGATCATGCACAGATCACGTAAATGATCATGCACTGTTCACGTGACTGATCATGTACTGATCACGTGACTGATCATGCACTGATCACGTGGCTATCATGCTCTGCTCACGTGGCTGATCATGCAACGATCACGTAGCAACCATGTACTGGTCACGTGACTGATCATGCACTGATCACGTAATTGATCCTGCACTGATCACGTGGCTCATCATGCACTGATCACGTGGCTGATCACACTGTATCACGTGACTGATCATGCACTGATCACGTGACTATCATGCACTGATCACGTGGCTATCATGCACTGATCACGTGGATATCATGCACTGATCACGTGGCTGATCACACACGTATCACGTGACTGATCATGCACTGATCACGTGGCTATCATGCACTGATCACGTGGCTATCATGCACTGATATCATGCACTGATCACGTGGCTGATCATGCACTGATCACGTGACTGATCATGCACTGATCACGTGGCTGATCATGCACTGATCACGTGACTGATCATGCACTGATCACGTGACTGATCATGCACTGATCACGTGGCTGATCATGCACTGATCACGTGACTGATCATGCACTGATCACGTGACTGATCATGCACTGATCACGTGACTGATCATGCACTGATCACGTGACTGATCATGCACTGATCACGTGGCTGATCATGCACTGATCACGTGACTGATCATGCACTGATCACGTGACTGATCATGCACTGATCAGTGGCTATCATGCACTGATCACGTGGCTGATCATGCACTGATCACGTGACTGATCATGCACTGATCACTGGCTATCATGCACTGATCACGTGGCTATCATGCACTGATCACGTGGCTGATCATGCACTGATCACGTGACTGATCATGCACTGATCACGTCTATATCATGCACTGATCACATGACTGATCATGCACTGATCACGTGCTGATCATGCACTGATCACGTGACTGATCATGCACTGATCACGTGGCTATCATGCACTGATCACGTGGCTGATCATGCACTGATCACGTAGCTATCATGCACTGATCACGTGACTGATCATGCACTGATCACGTAATTGATCATGCACTGATCAGTGACTGATCATGCACTGATCACGTGACTGATCATGCACTGATCACGTGACTGATCATGCACTGATCACGTGGCTATCATGCACTGATCACGTGGCTGATCATGCACTGATCACGTGGCTATCATGCACTGATCACGTGACTGATCATGCACTGATCACGTGGCTGATCATGCACTGATCACGTGGCTGATCATGCACTGATCACGTGACTGATCATGCACTGATCACGTGACTGATCATGCACTGATCACGTGGCTATCATGCACTGATCACGTGGCTGATCATGCACTGATCACGTGCCTGATCATGCACTGATCACATGGCTGATCATGCACTGATCACGTGACTGATCATGCACTGATCACGTGGCTATCATGCACTACTCACGTGGCTGATCATGCAATGATCATGTAGCTACCATGTACTGGTCACGTGACTGATCATGCACTGATCACGTGACTGATCATGCACTGATCACGTGCCTGATCATGCACTGATCACGTGACTGATCATGCACTGATCACGTGGCTATCATGCACTGATCACGTGGCTGATCATGCACTGATCACGTGGCTGATCATGCACTGATACCGTGACTGAGCATGGACTGATCACATGACTATCATGTGTGATCACGTGACTTAATGGCGCTGATCATGTGACTGATCATGCACTGATCATGTTTGCTATCATACACTGATCATGTGCCTCTGGAGGCAATAAACAAAGAGCTGAGTAGGCACGAATCAAACAGTCAGCAGGCAATAATCATGGAACTCAGCTGTGAGGAATCATGCTGCTCAGCTGGCAATAATCAAGCAGCTGAGCAGGCAGGAATTACGCAGCACAGCTGGCAATTGTCAAGCAGATGACAGGCAGGAATCATGCAGCTCAGCTGGCAATTGTCAAGCAGATGAGCAGACAGTAATCACGCAGCTCAGCAGGCCCTGATCACGTGACTGAGCATGCACTGTTCACGTGAATCATGCTGATCAGTGGCAATGATCATGCACTGATCATGCAGGAATTACACAGCACAGCTGGCAACTGTCATGCAGATGACATGCATGATCATGCAGCTCAGCTGGAAATTGTCAAGCAGATGATCAGACAGGAATCACGCAGCTCAGCATGCACTGATCACGTGACTGATCATGCACTGATCACGTGAATCATGCTGCTCAGCTGGCAATAATCAAGCAGCTGAGCAGGCAGGAATTACACAGCACAGCTGGCAATTGTCAAGCAGATGACAGGCAGGAATCGTGCAGCTCAGCTGGCAATTGTCAAGCAGATGAGCAGACAGTAATCACGCAGCTCAGCATGCACTGATCACGTGACTGATCATGCACTGATCACGTGGCTGATCATGCACTGATCACGTGACTGATCATGCACTGATCACGTGGATATCATGCACTGATCACGTGGCTGATCATACACTGATCACGTGTCTGACCATGCACTGATCACGTGGCTGATCATGCACTGATCACGTAACTGATCATGCACTGATCACGTGGCTATCATGCACTGATCACGTGGCTGATCATGCACTGATCACGTGGCTGATCACACACTGTCACGTGACTATCATGCACTGATCACGTGGCACTCATGCACTGATCACGTGGCTGATCATACACTGATCACGTGACTGATCATGCACTGATCACGTGGCTATCATGCACTGCTCACGTGGCTGTCATGGAATGATCACGAGCTACCATATACTGGTCACGTGACTGATCATGCACTGATCACGTAAATGATCATGCACTGTTCACGTGACTGATCATGCACTGATCACGTGACTGATCATGCACTGATCACGTGGCTATCATGCACTGATCACGTGGCTGATCATGCAATGATCACGTAGCAACCATGTACTGGTCACGTGACTGATCATGCACTGATCACGTAATTGATCATGCACTGATCACGTGGCTGATCATGCACTGATCACGTGGCTGATCATGCACTGATCACGTGACTGATCATGCACTGATCACGTGGCTATCATGCACTGATCACGTGGCTGATCATGCACTGATCACGTGGCTATCATGCACTGATCACGTGACTGATCATGCACTGATCACGTGGCTGATCATGCACTGATCACGTGGCTGATCATGCACTGATCACGTGACTGATCATGCACTGATCACGTGACTGATCATGCACTGATCACGTGGCTATCATGCACTGATCACGTGGCTGATCATGCACTGATCACGTGACTGATCATGCACTGATCACGTGGCTGATCATGCACTGATCACGTGACTGATCATGCACTGATCACGTGGCTATCATGCACTGATCACGTGGCTGATCATGCACTGATCACGTAGCTACCATGTACTGATCACGTGACTGATCATGCACTGATCACGTGACTGATCATGCACTGATCACGTGGCTGATCATGCACTGATCACGTGACTGATCATGCACTGATCACGTGGCTATCATGCACTGATCACGTGGCTGATCATGCACTGATCACGTGGCTGATCATGCACTGATACCGTGACTGAGCATGGACTGATCACATGACTATCATGTGTGATCACGTGACTTAATGGCGCTGATCATGTGACTGATCATGCACTGATCATGTTTGCTATCATACACTGATCATGTGCCTCTGGAGGCAATAAACAAAGAGCTGAGTAGGCACGAATCAAACAGTCAGCAGGCAATAATCATGGAACTCAGCTGTGAGGAATCATGCTGCTCAGCTGGCAATAATCAAGCAGCTGAGCAGGCAGGAATTACGCAGCACAGCTGGCAATTGTCAAGCAGATGACAGGCAGGAATCGTGCAGCTCAGCTGGCAATTGTCAAGCAGATGAGCAGACAGTAATCACGCAGCTCAGCAGGCCCTGATCACGTGACTGAGCATGCACTGTTCACGTGAATCATGCTGATCACTGGCAATGATCATGCACTGATCATGCAGGAATTACACTGCACAGCTGGCAATTGTCATGCAGATGACATGCATGATCATGCAGCTCAGCTGGCAATTGTCAAGCAGATGATCAGACACTGATCACGCAGCTCATCATGCACTGATCACGTGACTGATCATGCACTATCACGTGAATCATGCTGCTCAGCTGGCAATAATCAAGCAGCTGATCAGGCAGGAATTACACAGCACAGCTGGCAATTGTCAAGCAGATGACAGGCAGGAATCGTGCAGCTCAGCTGGCAATTGTCAAGCAGATGAGCAGACAGTAATCACGCAGCTCAGCAGGCACTGATCACGTGACTGAGCATGCACTGTTCACGTGGCTGATCATACACTGATCACGTGACTGATCATGCACTGATCACGTGGATATCATGCACTGATCACGTGGCTGATCATACACTGATCACGTGTCTGACCATGCACTGATCACGTGGCTGATCATGCACTGATCACGTAACTGATCATGCACTGATCACGTGGCTATCATGCACTGATCACGTGGCTGATCATGCACTGATCACGTGGCTGATCACACACTGTCACGTGACTATCATGCACTGATCACGTGGCATCATGCACTGATCACGTGGCTGATCATACACTGATCACGTGACTGATCATGCACTGATCACGTGGCTATCATGCACTGATCACGTGGCTGTCATGGAATGATCACGTAGCTACCATATACTGGTCACGTGACTGATCATGCACTGATCACGTAAATGATCATGCACTGATCACGTGACTGATCATGCACTGATCACGTGACTGATCATGCACTGATCACGTGGCTATCATGCACTGATCACGTGGCTGATCATGCACTGATCACGTAGCAACCATGTACTGGTCACGTGACTGATCATGCACTGATCACGTAATTGATCATGCACTGATCACGTGGCTCATCATGCACTGATCACGTGGCTGATCACACTGATCACGTGACTGATCATGCACTGATCACGTGACTGATCATGCACTGATCACGTGGCTATCATGCACTGATCACGTGGATATCATGCACTGATCACGTGGCTGATCACACACGATCACGTGACTGATCATGCACTGATCACGTGGCTATCATGCACTGATCACGTGGCTGATCATGCACTGATCACGTGGCTATCATGCACTGATCACGTGGCTGATCATGCACTGATCACGTAGCTATCATGCACTGATCACGTGACTGATCATGCACTGATCACGTGGCTGATCATGCACTGATCACGTGACTGATCATGCACTGATCACGTGGCTGATCATGCACTGATCACGCAGCTATCATGCACTGATCACGTGACTGATCATGCACTGATCACGTGACTGATCATGCACTGATCACGTGGCTTATCATGCACTGATCATGTGACTGATCATGTGCTGATCATGTTTCTGTCATACACTGATCATGTGCCTCTGGAGGCAATGAACAAAGAGCTGAGTAGGCACGAATCAGTCAGGCAATAATCATGGAACTCAGCTGTGAGAAATCATGCTGCTCAGCTGGCAATAATCAAGCAGCTGAGCAGGCAGGAATTATGCAGCACAGCTGGCAATTGTCAAGCAGATGACAGGCAGGAATCGTGCAGCTCAGCTGGCAATTGTCAAGCAGATGAGCAGACAGTAATCACGCAGCTCAGCAGGCCCTGATCACGTGACTGAGCATGCACTGTTCACGTGGCTGATCATACACTGATCACGTGACTGATCATGCACTGATCACGTGGCTATCATGCACTGATCACGTGACTGATCATGCACTGATCACGTAATTGTCATGCACTGATCACGTGGCTATCATGCACTGATCACGTGGCTGATCATGCACTGATCACGTGACTGATCATGCACTGATCACGTGGCTGATCATGCACTGATCACGTGGCTATCATGCACTGATCACGTGGCTGATCATGCACTGATCACGTAGCTACCATGCACTGATCACGTGACTGATCATGCACTGATCACGTAACTGATCATGCACTGATCACGTGGCTGATCATGCACTGATCACGTGGCTGATCATGCACTGATCACGTGACTGATCATGCACTGATCACGTGGCTGATCATGCACTGATCACGTGACTGATCATGCACTGATCACGTGACTGATCATGCACTGATCACGTGGCTGATCATGCACTGATCACGTGACTGATCATGCACTGATCACGTGACTGATCATGCACTGATCACGTGGCTATCATGCACTGATCACGTGGCTGATCATGCACTGATCACGCAGCTACATGTACTGATCACGTGACTGATCATGCACTGATCACGTGACTGATCATGCACTGATCACGTGGCTATCATGCACTGATCACGTGGCTGATCATGCACTGATCACGTAGCTACATGCACTGATCACGTGACTGATCATGCACTGATCACGTGACTGATCATGCACTGATCACGTGGCTATCATGCACTGATCACGTGGCTGATCATGCACTGATCACGCAGCTATCATGCACTGATCACGTGACTGATCATGCACTGATCACGTGGCTGATCATGCACTGATCACGTGGCTGATCATGCACTGATCACGTGACTGATCATGCACTGATCACGTGACTGATCATGCACTGATCACGTGGCTATCATGCACTGATCACGTGGCTGATCATGCAATGATCATGTAGCTACCATGTACAGGTCACGTGAATGATCATACACCCATCAGGTGACTGATCATGCACTGATCACGTGGCTATCATGCACTGATCACGAGACTGATCATGCACTGATCACGTCTATATCATGCACTGATCACATGACTGCCCATGCACTGATCACGTGGATGATCATACACTAATCATGTGACAGATCATGCACTGATCACGTGGCTGATCATGCACTGATACCGTGACTGAGCATGGACTGATCACATGACTATCATGTAGTGATCACGTGACTTAATGGCGCTGATCATGTGACTGATCATGCGCTGATCATGTTTGCTATCATACACTGATCATGTGCCTCTGGAGGCAATAAACAAAGAGCTGAGTAGGCACGAATCAAACAGTCAGCAGGCAATAATCATGGAACTCAGCTGTGAGGAATCATGCTGCTCAGCTGGCAATAATCAAGCAGCTGAGCAGGCAGGAATTACGCAGCACAGCTGGCAATTGTCAAGCAGATGACAGGCAGGAATCGTGCAGCTCAGCTGGCAATTGTCAAGCAGATGAGCAGACAGTAATCACGCAGCTCAGCAGGCCCTGATCACGTGACTGAGCATGCACTGTTCACGTGGCTGATCATACACTGATCACGTGATTGATCATGCACTGATCACTTGGATATCATGCACTGATCACGTGGCTGATCATACACTGATCACGTGTTGATCATGCACTGATCACGTGGCTGATCATGCACTGATCACGTGGCTGATCATGCACTGATCACGTGGCTGATCATGCACTGATCACGTGGCTGATCATGCACTGATCACGTGACTGATCATGCACTGATCACGTGGCTATCATGCACTGATCACGTGACTGATCATGCACTGATCACGTGACTGATCATGCACTGATCACGTGGCTATCATGCACTGATCACGTGGCTGATCATGCACTGATCACGTGACTGATCATGCACTGATCACGTGGCTATCATGCACTGATCACGTGGCTGATCATGCACTGATATCATGCACTGATCACGTGGCTGATCATGCACTGATCACGTGACTGATCATGCACTGATCACGTGGCTGATCATGCACTGATCACGTGACTGATCATGCACTGATCACGTGACTGATCATGCACTGATCACGTGGCTGATCATGCACTGATCACGTGACTGATCATGCACTGATCACGTGACTGATCATGCACTGATCACGTGACTGATCATGCACTGATCACGTGGCTGATCATGCACTGATCACGTGGCTGATCATGCACTGATCACGTGACTGATCATGCACTGATCACGTGACTGATCATGCACTGATCACGTGGCTATCATGCACTGATCACGTGGCTGATCATGCACTGATCACGTGACTGATCATGCACTGATCACGTGGCTATCATGCACTGATCACGTGGCTGATCATGCACTGATCACGTGGCTGATCATGCACTGATCACGTGACTGATCATGCACTGATCACGTCTATATCATGCACTGATCACGTGACTGATCATGCACTGATCACGTGCTGATCATGCACTGATCACGTGACTGATCATGCACTGATCACGTGGCTATCATGCACTGATCACGTGGCTGATCATGCACTGATCACGTGCTATCATGCACTGATCACGTGACTGATCATGCACTGATCACGTGACTGATCATGCACTGATCAGTGACTGATCATGCACTGATCACGTGACTGATCATGCACTGATCACGTGACTGATCATGCACTGATCACGTGGCTATCATGCACTGATCACGTGGCTGATCATGCACTGATCACGTAGCTATCATGTACTGATCACGTGACTGATCATGCACTGATCACGTGGCTGATCATGCACTGATCACGTGGCTGATCATGCACTGATCACGTGACTGATCATGCACTGATCACGTGACTGATCATGCACTGATCACGTGGCTATCATGCACTGATCACGTGGCTGATCATGCACTGATCACGTGACTGATCATGCACTGATCACGTGGCTGATCATGCACTGATCACGTGACTGATCATGCACTGATCACGTGGCTATCATGCACTGATCACGTGACTGATCATGCACTGATCACGTGACTGATCATGCACTGATCACGTGGCTATCATGCACTGATCACGTGGCTGATCATGCACTGATCACGTAGCTATCATGTACTGTCACGTGACTGATCATGCACTGATCACGTGACTGATCATGCACTGATCACGTGGCTATCATGCACTGATCACGTGGCTGATCACACTGATCACGTGACTGATCATGCACTGATCACGTGACTGATCATGCACTGATCACGTGGCTATCATGCACTGATCACGTGGCTGATCATGCACTGATCACGTGGCTGATCATGCACTGATCACGTGGCTATCATGCACTGATCACGTGGCTGATCATGCACTGATCACGTGGCTATCATGCACTGATCACGTGACTGATCATGCACTGATCACGTGACTGATCATGCACTGATCACGGGATATCATGCACTGATCACGTGACTGATCATGCACTGATCACGTGGCTGATCATGCACTGATCACGTGACTGATCATGCACTGATCACGTGGCTGATCATGCACTGATCACGTGACTGATCATGCACTGATCACGTGGCTGATCATGCACTGATCACGTGGCTGATCATGCACTGATCACGTGACTGATCATGCACTGATCACGTGACTGATCATGCACTGATCACGTGGCTATCATGCACTGATCACGTGGCTGATCATGCACTGATCACGTGACTGATCATGCACTGATCACTGGCTATCATGCACTGATCACGTGGCTATCATGCACTGATCACGTGGCTGATCATGCACTGATCACGTGACTGATCATGCACTGATCACGTCTATATCATGCACTGATCACGTGACTGATCATGCACTGATCACGTGGCTGATCATGCACTGATCACGTGACTGATCATGCACTGATCACGTGGCTATCATGCACTGATCACGTGCTGATCATGCACTGATCACGTGGCTATCATGCACTGATCACGTGACTGATCATGCACTGATCACGTGACTGATCATGCACTGATCACGTGACTGATCATGCACTGATCACGTGACTGATCATGCACTGATCACGTGACTGATCATGCACTGATCACGTGGCTGATCATGCACTGATCACGTGGCTGATCATGCACTGATCACGTGGCTATCATGCACTGATCACGTGGCTGATCATGCACTGATCACGTAGCTATCATGCACTGATCACGTGACTGATCATGCACTGATCACGTAATTGATCATGCACTGATCACGTGGCTGATCATGCACTGATCACGTGGCTGATCATGCACTGATCACGTGACTGATCATGCACTGATCACGTGACTGATCATGCACTGATCACGTGGCTATCATGCACTGATCACGTGGCTGATCATGCACTGATCACGTGACTGATCATGCACTGATCACGTGGCTGATCATGCACTGATCACGTGACTGATCATGCACTGATCACGTGTCTGATCATGCACTGATCACGTGGCTATCATGCACTGCTCACGTGGCTGATCATGCATGATCACGCAGCTACCATGTACTGGTCACATGACTGATCATGCACTGATCACGTGACTGATCATGCACTGATCACGTGGCTATCATGCACTACTCACGTGGCTGATCATGCAATGATCATGTAGCTACCATGTACAGGTCACGTGAATGATCATACACCCATCAGGTGACTGATCATGCACTGATCACGTGGCTATCATGCACTGATCACGTGACTGATCATGCACTGATCACGTCTATATCATGCACTGATCACATGACTGCCCATGCACTGATCACGTGGATGATCATACACTAATCATGTGACAGATCATGCACTGATCACGTGGCTGATCATGCACTGATACCGTGACTGAGCATGGACTGATCACATGACTATCATGTAGTGATCACGTGACTTAATGGCGCTGATCATGTGACTGATCATGCGCTGATCATGTTTGCTATCATACACTGATCATGTGCCTCTGGAGGCAATAAACAAAGAGCTGAGTAGGCACGAATCAAACAGTCAGCAGGCAATAATCATGGAACTCAGCTGTGAGGAATCATGCTGCTCAGCTGGCAATAATCAAGCAGCTGAGCAGGCAGGAATTACGCAGCACAGCTGGCAATTGTCAAGCAGATGACAGGCAGGAATCGTGCAGCTCAGCTGGCAATTGTCAAGCAGATGAGCAGACAGTAATCACGCAGCTCAGCAGGCCCTGATCACGTGACTGAGCATGCACTGTTCACGTGGCTGATCATACACTGATCACGTGACTGATCATGCACTGATCACGTGACTGATCATGCACTGATCACGTGGCTGATCATGCACTGATCACGTGGCTGATCATGCACTGATCACGTGGCTGATCATGCACTGATCACGGGCTATCATGCACTGATCACGTGACTGATCATGCACTGATCACGTGGCTGATCATGCACTGATCACGTGACTGATCATGCACTGATCACGTGACTGATCATGCACTGATCACGTGGCTGATCATGCACTGATCACGTGGCTATCATGCACTGATCACGTGGCTGATCATGCAATGATCACGTAGCTATCATGCACTGATCACGTGACTGATCATGCACTGATCACGTGACTGATCATGCACTGATCACGTGGCTGATCATGCACTGATCACGTGGCTGATCATGCACTGATCACGTGACTGATCATGCACTGATCACGTGGCTATCATGCACTGATCACGTGGCTGATCATGCATGATCACGCAGCTATCATGCACTGATCACGTGACTGATCATGCACTGATCACGTGACTGATCATGCACTGATCACGTGGCTATCATGCACTGATCACGTGGCTGATCATGCACTGATCACGTAGCTATCATGCACTGATCACGTGACTGATCATGCACTGATCACGTGACTGATCATGCACTGATCACGTGGCTATCATGCACTGATCACGTGGCTGATCATGCACTGATCACGTGACTGATCATGCACTGATCACGTGGCTGATCATGCACTGATCACGTGACTGATCATGCACTGATCACGTGACTGATCATGCACTGATCACGTGGCTATCATGCACTGATCACGTGGCTGATCATGCATGATCACGCAGCTATCATGTACTGATCACGTGACTGATCATGCACTGATCACGTGACTGATCATGCACTGATCACGTGGCTATCATGCACTGATCACGTGGCTGATCATGCACTGATCACGTAGCTACCATGTACTGGTCACGTGACTGATCATGCACTGATCACGTGACTGATCATGCACTGATCACGTGGCTATCATGCACTGATCACGTGACTGATCATGCACTGATCACGTCTATATCATGCACTGATCACGTGACTGATCATGCACTGATCACGTGGCTGATCATGCACTGATCACGTGACTGATCATGCACTGATCACGTGGCTGATCATGCACTGATCACGTGACTGATCATGCACTGATCACGTGACTATCATGCACTGATCACGTGACTTCATGCACTGATCACGTGACTGATCATGCACTGATCACGTGGCTGATCATGCACTGATCACGTGACTGATCATGCACTGATCACGTGGCTATCATGCACTGATCACGTGGCTGATCATGCATGATCACGTAGCTATCATGCACTGATCACGTGACTGATCATGCACTGATCACGTGACTGATCATGCACTGATCACGTGGCTATCATGCACTGATCACGTGGCTGATCATGCACTGATCACGTAGCTATCATGCACTGATCACGTGACTGATCATGCACTGATCACGTGACTGATCATGCACTGATCACGTGGCTATCATGCACTGATCACGTGGCTGATCATGCACTGATCACGTGACTGATCATGCACTGATCACGTGGCTGATCATGCACTGATCACGTGACTGATCATGCACTGATCACGTGACTGATCATGCACTGATCACGTGGCTATCATGCACTGCTCACGTGGCTGATCATGCATGATCACGCAGCTACCATGTACTGGTCACATGACTGATCATGCACTGATCACGTGACTGATCATGCACTGATCACGTGGCTATCATGCACTACTCACGTGGCTGATCATGCAATGATCATGTAGCTACCATGTACAGGTCACGTGAATGATCATACACCCATCAGGTGACTGATCATGCACTGATCACGTGGCTATCATGCACTGATCACGAGACTGATCATGCACTGATCACGTCTATATCATGCACTGATCACATGACTGCCCATGCACTGATCACGTGGATGATCATACACTAATCATGTGACAGATCATGCACTGATCACGTGGCTGATCATGCACTGATACCGTGACTGAGCATGGACTGATCACATGACTATCATGTAGTGATCACGTGACTTAATGGCGCTGATCATGTGACTGATCATGCGCTGATCATGTTTGCTATCATACACTGATCATGTGCCTCTGGAGGCAATAAACAAAGAGCTGAGTAGGCACGAATCAGTCAGCAGGCAATAATCATGGAACTCAGCTGTGAGGAATCATGCTGCTCAGCTGGCAATAATCAAGCAGCTGAGCAGGCAGGAATTACGCAGCACAGCTGGCAATTGTCAAGCAGATGACAGGCAGGAATCGTGCAGCTCAGCTGGCAATTGTCAAGCAGATGAGCAGACAGTAATCACGCAGCTCAGCAGGCCCTGATCACGTGACTGAGCATGCACTGTTCACGTGGCTGATCATACACTGATCACGTGATTGATCATGCACTGATCACTTGGATATCATGCACTGATCACGTGGCTGATCATACACTGTTCACGTGTCTGACCATGCACTGATCACGTGGCTGATCATACACTGCTCACGTAACTGATCATGCACTGATCACGTGGCTATCATGCACTGATCACGTGGCTGATCATGCACTGATCACGTGGCTGATCATGCACTGATCACGTGACTGATCATGCACTGATCACGTGGCTATCATGCACTGATCACGTGGCTGATCATGCACTGATCACGTAGCTATCATGCACTGATCACGTGACTGATCATGCACTGATCACGTGACTGATCATGCACTGATCACGTGACTGATCATGCACTGATCACGTGACTGATCATGCACTGATCACGTGACTGATCATGCACTGATCACGTGGCTATCATGCACTGATCACGTGGCTGATCATGCACTGATCACGTGGCTATCATGCACTGATCACGTGACTGATCATGCACTGATCACGTAATTGATCATGCACTGATCACGTGGCTTATCATGCACTGATCATGTGACTGATCATGCACTGATCATGTTTGGTGTCACACACTGATCATGTGCCTCTGGAGGCAATGAACATAGAGCTGAGTAGGCAGGAATCAGTCAGCAGGCTATAATCATGGAACTCACCTCTGAGAAATCATGCTGCTCAGCTGGCAATAATCAAGCAGATGAGCAGGCAGGAATTATGCAGCACAGGTGGCAATTGTCAAGCAGATGACAGGCAGGAATCGTGCAGCTCAGCTGGCAATTGTCAAGCAGATGAGCAGACAGTAATCACGCAGCTCATCATGCCCTGATCACGTGACTGAGCATGCACTGTTCACGTGACTGATCATGCACTGATCACGTGACTGATCATGCACTGATCACGTGGCTATCATGCACTGATCACGTGGCTGATCATGCAATGATCACGTAGCTACCATGTACTGGTCACGTGAATGATCATACACCCATCAGGTGACTGATCATGCACTGATCACGTGGCTATCATGCACTGATCACGTGACTGATCATGCACTGATCACGTCTATATCATGCACTGATCACATGACTGCCCATGCACTGATCACGTGGATGATCATACACTGATCATGTGACAGATCATGCACTGATCACGTGGCTGATCATGCACTGATACCGTGACTGAGCATGGACTGATCACATGACTATCATGTAGTGATCACGTGACTTAATGGCGCTGATCATGTGACTGATCATGCACTGATCATGTTTGCTATCATACACTGATCATGTGCCTCTGGAGGCAATAAACAAAGAGCTGAGTAGGCACGAATCATAAGTCAGCAGGCAATAATCATGGAACTCAGCTGTGAGGAATCATGCTGCTCAGCTGGCAATAATCAAGCAGCTGAGCAGACAGTAATCACGCAGCTCAGCAGGCACTGATCACGTGACTGAGCATGCACTGTTCACGTGGCTGATCATACACTGATCACGTGACTGATCATGCACTGATCACGTGGATATCATGCACTGATCACGTGGCTGATCATACACTGTTCACGTGTCTGACCATGCACTGATCACGTGGCTGATCATACACTGATCACGTAACTGATCATGCACTGATCACGTGGCTATCATGCACTGATCACGTGGCTGAACATGCACTGATCACGTGGCTGATCACACACTGTCACGTGACATATCATGCACTGATCACGTGGCACTCATGCACTGATCACGTGGCTGATCATACTCTGCTCACGTAACTGATCATGCACACATCACGTGGCTATCATGCACTGCTCACGTGGCTCGTCATGGAATGATCACGTAGCTACCATATACTGGTCACGTGACTGATCATGCACTGATCACGTAAATGATCATGCACTGTTCACGTGACTGATCATGTACTGATCACGTGACTGATCATGCACTGATCACGTGGCTATCATGCACTGCTCACGTGGCTGATCATGCAACGATCACGTAGCAACCATGTACTGGTCACGTGACTGATCATGCACTGATCACGTAATTGATCATGCACTGATCACGTGGCTCATCATGCACTGATCACGTGGCTGATCACACACGTATCACGTGACTGATCATGCACTGATCACGTGACTATCATGCACTGATCACGTGGCTATCATGCACTGATCACGTGGATATCATGCACTGATCACGTGGCTGATCACACACGATCACGTGACTGATCATGCACTGATCACGTGGCTATCATGCACTGATCACGTGGCTGATCATGCACTGATATCATGCACTGATCACGTGGCTGATCATGCACTGATCACGTGACTGATCATGCACTGATCACGTGGCTGATCATGCACTGATCACGTGACTGATCATGCACTGATCACGTGACTGATCATGCACTGATCACGTGGCTATCATGCACTGATCACGTGGCTGATCATGCACTGATCACGTGACTGATCATGCACTGATCACGTGACTGATCATGCACTGATCACGTGACTGATCATGCACTGATCACGTGACTGATCATGCACTGATCACGTGGCTGATCATGCACTGATCACGTGACTGATCATGCACTGATCACGTGACTGATCATGCACTGATCAGTGGCTATCATGCACTGATCACGTGGCTGATCATGCACTGATCACGTGACTGATCATGCACTGATCACTGGCTATCATGCACTGATCACGTGGCTATCATGCACTGATCACGTGGCTGATCATGCACTGATCACGTGACTGATCATGCACTGATCACGTCTACATCATGCACTGATCACGTGACTGATCATGCACTGATCACGTGGATGATCATGCACTGATCATGTGACTGATCATGCACTGATCACGTGGCTATCATGCACTGATCACGTGGCTGATCATGCACTGATCACGTAGCTATCATGCACTGATCACGTGACTGATCATGCACTGATCACGTAATTGATCATGCACTGATCACGTGACTGATCATGCACTGATCACGTGACTGATCATGCACTGATCACGTGACTGATCATGCACTGATCACGTGGCTATCATGCACTGATCACGTGGCTGATCATGCACTGATCACGTAGCTACCATGCACTGATCACGTGACTGATCATGCACTGATCACGTAATTGATCATGCACTGATCACGTGGCTGATCATGCACTGATCACGTGACTGATCATGCACTGATCACGTGACTGATCATGCACTGATCACGTGGCTATCATGCACTGATCACGTGGCTGATCATGCATGATCACGCAGCTACCATGTACTGGTCACATGACTGATCATGCACTGATCACGTGACTGATCATGCACTGATCACGTGGCTATCATGCACTACTCACGTGGCTGATCATGCAATGATCATGTAGCTACCATGTACAGGTCACGTGAATGATCATACACACTGATCATGCACTGACTGATCATGCACTGATCACGTGACTGATCATGCACTGATCACGTCTATATCATGCACTGATCACATGACTGCCCATGCACTGATCACGTGGATGATCATACACTAATCATGTGACAGATCATGCACTGATCACGTGGCTGATCATGCACTGATACCGTGACTGAGCATGGACTGATCACATGACTATCATGTAGTGATCACGTGACTTAATGGCGCTGATCATGTGACTGATCATGCGCTGATCATGTTTGCTATCATACACTGATCATGTGCCTCTGGAGGCAATAAACAAAGAGCTGAGTAGGCACGAATCAAACAGTCAGCAGGCAATAATCATGGAACTCAGCTGTGAGGAATCATGCTGCTCAGCTGGCAATAATCAAGCAGCTGAGCAGGCAGGAATTACGCAGCACAGCTGGCAATTGTCAAGCAGATGACAGGCAGGAATCGTGCAGCTCAGCTGGCAATTGTCAAGCAGATGAGCAGACAGTAATCACGCAGCTCAGCAGGCCCTGATCACGTGACTGAGCATGCACTGTTCACGTGGCTGATCATACACTGATCACGTGATTGATCATGCACTGATCACTTGGATATCATGCACTGATCACGTGGCTGATCATACACTGTTCACGTGTCTGACCATGCACTGATCACGTGGCTGATCATACACTGCTCACGTAACTGATCATGCACTGATCACGTGGCTATCATGCACTGATCACGTGGCTAACATGCACTGTCACGTGGCTGATCACACACTGTCACGTGACTATCATGCACTGATCACGTGGCTGATCATGCACTGATCACGTGACTGATCATGCACTGATCACGTGACTGATCATGCACTGATCACGTGACTGATCATGCACTGATCACGTGACTGATCATGCACTGATCACGTGGCTATCATGCACTGATCACGTGGCTGATCATGCACTGATCACGTAGCTATCATGCACTGATCACGTGACTGATCATGCACTGATCACGTGACTGATCATGCACTGATCACGTGACTGATCATGCACTGATCACGTGGCTATCATGCACTGATCACGTGGCTGATCATGCACTGATCACGTGCCTGATCATGCACTGATCACATGACTGATCATGCACTGATCACGTGACTGATCATGCACTGATCACGTGGCTATCATGCACTACTCACGTGGCTGATCATGCAATGATCATGTAGCTACCATGTACTGGTCACGTGACTGATCATACACCCATCAGGTGACTGATCATGCACTGATCACGTGCCTGATCATGCACTGATCACGTGACTGATCATGCACTGATCACATGGCTATCATGCACTGATCACGTGGCTGATCATGCACTGATCACGTGGCTGATCATGCACTGATACCGTGACTGAGCATGGACTGATCACATGACTATCATGTAGTGATCACGTGACTTAATGGCGCTGATCATGTGACTG
Organism: Bos javanicus; assembly: GCF_032452875.1. Taxonomy (NCBI): domain Eukaryota; kingdom Metazoa; phylum Chordata; class Mammalia; order Artiodactyla; family Bovidae; genus Bos; species Bos javanicus. The sequence continues at coordinate 113,839 of NW_026893777.1, forward strand.
ATCATGCACTGATCATGTTTGCTATCATACACTGATCATGTGCCTCTGGAGGCAATAAACAAAGAGCTGAGTAGGCACGAATCAAACAGTCAGCAGGCAATAATCATGGAACTCAGCTGTGAGGAATCATGCTGCTCAGCTGGCAATAATCAAGCAGCTGAGCAGGCAGGAATTACGCAGCACAGCTGGCAATTGTCAAGCAGATGACAGGCAGGAATCGTGCAGCTCAGCTGGCAATTGTCAAGCAGATGAGCAGACAGTAATCACGCAGCTCAGCAGGCCCTGATCACGTGACTGAGCATGCACTGTTCACGTGGCTGATCATACACTGATCACGTGATTGATCATGCACTGATCACTTGGATATCATGCACTGATCACGTGGCTGATCATACACTGTTCACGTGTCTGACCATGCACTGATCACGTGGCTGATCATACACTGATCACGTGACTGATCATGCACTGATCACGTGGCTGATCATGCACTGATCACGTGGCTGATCATGCACTGATCACGTGGCTGATCATGCACTGATCACGTGGCTGATCATGCACTGATCACGTGGCTATCATGCACTGATCACGTGACTGATCATGCACTGATCACGTGGCTATCATGCACTGATCACGTGGCTGATCATGCACTGATCACGTGGCTATCATGCACTGATCACGTGACTGATCATGCACTGATCACGTGACTGATCATGCACTGATCACGTGACTGATCATGCACTGATCACGTGACTGATCATGCACTGATCACGTGACTGATCATGCACTGATCACGTGGCTATCATGCACTGATCACGTGGCTGATCATGCACTGATCACGTAGCTACCATGTACTGGTCACGTGACTGATCATGCACTGATCACGTAATTGATCATGCACTGATCACGTGGCTTATCATGCACTGATCATGTGACTGATCATGTGCTGATCATGTTTGGTGTCACACACTGATCATGTGCCTCTGGAGGCAATGAACATAGAGCTGAGTAGGCACGAATCAGTCAGCAGGCTATAATCATGGAACTCACCTGAGAAATCATGCTGCTCAGCTGGCAATAATCAAGCAGATGAGCAGGCAGGAATTATGCAGCACAGGTGGCAATTGTCAAGCAGATGACAGGCAGGAATCGTGCAGCTCAGCTGGCAATTGTCAAGCAGATGAGCAGACAGTAATCACGCAGCTCAGCATGCCCTGATCACGTGACTGAGCATGCACTGTTCACGTGACTGATCATGCACTGATCACGTGACTGATCATGCACTGATCACGTGGCTATCATGCACTGATCACGTGGCTGATCATGCATGATCACGTAGCTACCATGTACTGGTCACGTGAATGATCATACACCCATCAGGTGACTGATCATGCACTGATCACGTGGCTATCATGCACTGATCACGTGACTGATCATGCACTGATCACGTCTATATCATGCACTGATCACATGACTGCCCATGCACTGATCACGTGGATGATCATACACTGATCATGTGACAGATCATGCACTGATCACGTGGCTGATCATGCACTGATACCGTGACTGAGCATGGACTGATCACATGACTATCATGTAGTGATCACGTGACTTAATGGCGCTGATCATGTGACTGATCATGCACTGATCATGTTTGCTATCATACACTGATCATGTGCCTCTGGAGGCAATAAACAAAGAGCTGAGTAGGCACGAATCATAAGTCAGCAGGCAATAATCATGGAACTCAGCTGTGAGGAATCATGCTGCTCAGCTGGCAATAATCAAGCAGCTGAGCAGACAGTAATCACGCAGCTCAGCAGGCACTGATCACGTGACTGAGCATGCACTGTTCACGTGGCTGATCATACACTGATCACGTGACTGATCATGCACTGATCACTTGGATATCATGCACTGATCACGTGGCTGATCATACACTGATCACGTGTCTGACCATGCACTGATCACGTGGCTGATCATACACTGCTCACGTAACTGATCATGCACTGATCACGTGGCTATCATGCACTGATCACGTGGCTGAACATGCACTGTTCACGTGGCTGATCACACACCTGTCACGTGACATATCATGCACTGATCACGTGGCACTCATGCACTGATCACGTGGCTGATCATACTCTGCTCACGTAACTGATCATGCACACATCACGTGGCTATCATGCACTGCTCACGTGGCTCGTCATGGAATGATCACGTAGCTACCATATACTGGTCACGTGACTGATCATGCACAGATCACGTAAATGATCATGCACTGTTCACGTGACTGATCATGTACTGATCACGTGACTGATCATGCACTGATCACGTGGCTATCATGCACTGCTCACGTGGCTGATCATGCAACGATCACGTAGCAACCATGTACTGGTCACGTGACTGATCATGCACTGATCACGTAATTGATCATGCACTGATCACGTGGCTCATCATGCACTGATCACGTGGCTGATCACACACGTATCACGTGACTGATCATGCACTGATCACGTGACTATCATGCACTGATCACGTGGCTATCATGCACTGATCACGTGGATATCATGCACTGATCACGTGGCTGATCACACACGATCACGTGACTGATCATGCACTGATCACGTGGCTATCATGCACTGATCACGTGGCTGATCATGCACTGATATCATGCACTGATCACATGGCTGATCATGCACTGATCACGTGACTGATCATGCACTGATCACGTGGCTGATCATGCACTGATCACGTGACTGATCATGCACTGATCACGTGACTGATCATGCACTGATCACGTGGCTATCATGCACTGATCACGTGGCTGATCATGCACTGATCACGTGACTGATCATGCACTGATCACGTGACTGATCATGCACTGATCACGTGACTGATCATGCACTGATCACGTGACTGATCATGCACTGATCACGTGGCTGATCATGCACTGATCACGTGACTGATCATGCACTGATCACGTGACTGATCATGCACTGATCACGTGGCTATCATGCACTGATCACGTGGCTGATCATGCACTGATCACGTGACTGATCATGCACTGATCACTGGCTATCATGCACTGATCACGTGGCTATCATGCACTGATCACGTGGCTGATCATGCACTGATCACGTGATCATGCACTGATCACGTCTACATCATGCACTGATCACGTGACTGATCATGCACTGATCACGTGGATGATCATGCACTGATCACGTGACTGATCATGCACTGATCACGTGGCTATCATGCACTGATCACGTGGCTGATCATGCACTGATCACGTAGCTATCATGCACTGATCACGTGACTGATCATGCACTGATCACGTAATTGATCATGCACTGATCACGTGACTGATCATGCACTGATCACGTGACTGATCATGCACTGATCACGTGACTGATCATGCACTGATCACGTGGCTATCATGCACTGATCACGTGGCTGATCATGCACTGATCACGTGGCTATCATGCACTGATCACGTGACTGATCATGCACTGATCACGTGGCTGATCATGCACTGATCACGTGGCTGATCATGCACTGATCACGTGGCTGATCATGCACTGATCACGTGACTGATCATGCACTGATCACGTGACTGATCATGCACTGATCACGTGGCTATCATGCACTGATCACGTGGCTGATCATGCACTGATCACGTGGCTGATCATGCACTGATCACGTGACTGATCATGCACTGATCACGTGACTGATCATGCACTGATCACGTGGCTATCATGCACTGATCACGTGGCTGATCATGCACTGATCACGTAGCTATCATGCACTGATCACGTGACTGATCATGCACTGATCACGTGACTGATCATGCACTGATCACGTGGCTGATCATGCACTGATCACGTGACTGATCATGCACTGATCACGTGACTGATCATGCACTGATCACGTGGCTATCATGCACTGCTCACGTGGCTGATCATGCATGATCACGCAGCTACCATGTACTGGTCACATGACTGATCATGCACTGATCACGTGACTGATCATGCACTGATCACGTGGCTATCATGCACTACTCACGTGGCTGATCATGCAATGATCATGTAGCTACCATGTACAGGTCACGTGAATGATCATACACCCATCAGGTGACTGATCATGCACTGATCACGTGGCTATCATGCACTGATCACGTGACTGATCATGCACTGATCACGTCTATATCATGCACTGATCACATGACTGCCCATGCACTGATCACGTGGATGATCATACACTAATCATGTGACAGATCATGCACTGATCACGTGGCTGATCATGCACTGATACCGTGACTGAGCATGGACTGATCACATGACTATCATGTAGTGATCACGTGACTTAATGGCGCTGATCATGTGACTGATCATGCGCTGATCATGTTTGCTATCATACACTGATCATGTGCCTCTGGAGGCAATAAACAAAGAGCTGAGTAGGCACGAATCAAACAGTCAGCAGGCAATAATCATGGAACTCAGCTGTGAGGAATCATGCTGCTCAGCTGGCAATAATCAAGCAGCTGAGCAGGCAGGAATTACGCAGCACAGCTGGCAATTGTCAAGCAGATGACAGGCAGGAATCGTGCAGCTCAGCTGGCAATTGTCAAGCAGATGAGCAGACAGTAATCACGCAGCTCAGCAGGCCCTGATCACGTGACTGAGCATGCACTGTTCACGTGGCTGATCATACACTGATCACGTGATTGATCATGCACTGATCACTTGGATATCATGCACTGATCACGTGGCTGATCATACACTGTTCACGTGTCTGACCATGCACTGATCACGTGGCTGATCATACACTGCTCACGTAACTGATCATGCACTGATCACGTGGCTGATCATGCACTGATCACGTGGCTGATCATGCACTGATCACGTGGCTGATCATGCACTGATCACGTGACTGATCATGCACTGATCACGTGACTGATCATGCACTGATCACGTGGCTATCATGCACTGCTCACGTGGCTGATCATGCACGATCACGTAGCTATCATGCACTGGTCACGTGACTGATCATGCACTGATCACGTAACTGATCATGCACTGATCACGTGCTGATCATGCACTGATCACGTGGCTGATCATGCACTGATCACGTGACTGATCATGCACTGATCACGTGGCTATCATGCACTGATCACGTGGCTGATCATGCACTGATCACGTGGCTATCATGCACTGATCACGTGGCTGATCATGCACTGATCACGTGACTGATCATGCACTGATCACGTGGCTATCATGCACTGATCACGTGGCTATCATGCACTGATCACGTGGCTGATCATGCACTGATCACGTAGCTACCATGCACTGATCACGTGACTGATCATGCACTGATCACGTAATTGATCATGCACTGATCACGTGACTGATCATGCACTGATCACGTGGCTGATCATGCACTGATCACGTGACTGATCATGCACTGATCACGTGGCTATCATGCACTGATCACGTGGCTGATCATGCACTGATCACGTAGCTACCATGCACTGATCACGTGACTGATCATGCACTGATCACGTAATTGATCATGCACTGATCACGTGGCTGATCATGCACTGATCACGTGGCTGATCATGCACTGATCACGTGACTGATCATGCACTGATCACGTGACTGATCATGCACTGATCACGTGGCTATCATGCACTGATCACGTGGCTGATCATGCACTGATCACGTGGCTGATCATGCACTGATCACGTGACTGATCATGCACTGATCACGTGACTGATCATGCACTGATCACGTGGCTATCATGCACTGATCACGTGGCTGATCATGCACTGATCACGTAGCTACCATGTACTGTCAGTGACTGATCATGCACTGATCACGTGACTGATCATGCACTGATCACGTGGCTATCATGCACTGATCACGTGGCTGATCATGCACTGATCACGTGCCTGATCATGCACTGATCACGTGACTGATCATGCACTGATCACGTGGCTATCATGCACTGATCACGTGGCTGATCATGCACTGATCACGTGGCTGATCATGCACTGATCACGTGACTGATCATGCACTGATCACGTGACTGATCATGCACTGATCACGTGGCTATCATGCACTATCACGTGGCTGATCATGCAATGATCATGTAGCTACCATGTACAGGTCACGTGAATGATCATACACCCATCAGGTGACTGATCATGCACTGATCACGTGGCTATCATGCACTGATCACGTGACTGATCATGCACTGATCACGTCTATATCATGCACTGATCACGTGACTGATCATGCACTGATCACGTGACTGATCATGCACTGATCACATAGCTATCATGAACTGATCACGTGGCTGATCATGCACTGATCACGTGGCTGATCATGCACTGATACCGTGACTGAGCATGGACTGATCACATGACTATCATGTAGTGATCACGTGACTTAATGGCGCTGATCATGTGACTGATCATGCGCTGATCATGTTTGCTATCATACACTGATCATGTGCCTCTGGAGGCAATAAACAAAGAGCTGAGTAGGCACGAATCAAACAGTCAGCAGGCAATAATCATGGAACTCAGGTGAGGAATCATGCTGCTCAGCTGGCAATAATCAAGCAGCTGAGCAGGCAGGAATTACGCAGCACAGCTGGCAATTGTCAAGCAGATGACAGGCAGGAATCGTGCAGCTCAGCTGGCAATTGTCAAGCAGATGAGCAGACAGTAATCACGCAGCTCAGCAGGCCCAGATCACGTGACTGAGCATGCACTGTTCACGTGGCTGATCATACACTGATCACGTGACTGATCATGCACTGATCACGTGGCTATCATGCACTGATCACGTGGCTGATCATACACTGTTCACGTGTCTGACCATGCACTGATCACGTGGCTGATCATACACTGCTCACGTAACTGATCATGCACTGATCACGTGGCTGATCATGCACTGATCACGTGGCTATCATGCACTGATCACGTGGCTGATCATGCACTGATCACGTGACTGATCATGCACTGATCACTGGCTATCATGCACTCATCACTGGCTATCATGCACTGATCACGTGGCTGATCATGCACTGATCACGTGACTGATCATGCACTGATCACGTCTATATCATGCACTGATCACGTGACTGATCATGCACTGATCACGTGGATGATCATGCACTGATCATGTGACTGATCATGCACTGATCACGTGGCTATCATGCACTGATCACGTGGCTGATCATGCACTGATCACGTAGCTACCATGCACTGATCACGTGACTGATCATGCACTGATCACGTAATTGATCATGCACTGATCACGTGACTGATCATGCACTGATCACGTGACTGATCATGCACTGATCACGTGACTGATCATGCACTGATCACGTGGCTATCATGCACTGCTCACGTGGCTGATCATGCAATGATCACGTAGCTACCATGTACTGGTCACGTGACTGATCATGCACTGATCACGTGACTGATCATGCACTGATCACGTGGCTGATCATGCACTGATCACGTGGCTGATCATGCACTGATCACGTGACTGATCATGCACTGATCACGTGACTGATCATGCACTGATCACGTGACTGATCATGCACTGATCACCTGCCTGATCATGCACTGATCACGTGACAAATCATGCACTGATCACATGGCTATCATGAACTGATCACGTGGCTGATCATGCACTGATCACGTGGCTGATCATGCACTGATACCGTGACTGAGCATGGACTGATCACATGACTATCATGTAGTGATCACGTGACTTAATGGCGCTGATCATGTGACTGATCATGCACTGATCATGTTTGCTATCATACACTGATCATGTGCCTCTGGAGGCAATAAACAAAGAGCTGAGTAGGCACGAATCAAACAGTCAGCAGGCAATAATCATGGAACTCAGCTGTGAGGAATCATGCTGCTCAGCTGGCAATAATCAAGCAGCTGAGCAGGCAGGAATTACGCAGCACAGCTGGCAATTGTCAAGCAGATGACAGGCAGGAATCGTGCAGCTCAGCTGGCAATTGTCAAGCAGATGAGCAGACAGTAATCACGCAGCTCAGCAGGCCCTGATCACGTGACTGAGCATGCACTGTTCACGTGGCTGATCATACACTGATCACGTGATGATCATGCACTGATCACTTGGATATCATGCACTGATCACGTGGCTGATCATACACTGTTCACGTGTCTGACCATGCACTGATCACGTGGCTGATCATACACTGCTCACGTAACTGATCATGCACTGATCACGTGGCTATCATGCACTGATCACGTGGCTGAACATGCACTGTTCACGTGGCTGATCACACACCTGTCACGTGACATATCATGCACTGATCACGTGGCACTCATGCACTGATCACGTGGCTGATCATACTCTGCTCACGTAACTCATCATGCACACATCACGTGGCTATCATGCACTGCTCACGTGGCTCGTCATGGAATGATCACGTAGCTACCATATACTGGTCACGTGACTGATCATGCACAGATCACGTAAATGATCATGCACTGTTCACGTGACTGATCATGTACTGATCACGTGACTGATCATGCACTGATCACGTGGCTATCATGCTCTGCTCACGTGGCTGATCATGCAACGATCACGTAGCAACCATGTACTGGTCACGTGACTGATCATGCACTGATCACGTAATTGATCCTGCACTGATCACGTGGCTCATCATGCACTGATCACGTGGCTGATCACACATGTATCACGTGACTGATCATGCACTGATCACGTGGCTATCATGCACTGATCACGTGGCTATCATGCACTGATCACGTGGCTGATCACACACGATCACATGACTGATCATGCACTGATCACGTGGCTATCATGCACTGATCACGTGGCTATCATGCACTGATCACGTGGCTGATCATGCAATGATCACGTAGCTACCATGCACTGGTCACGTGACTGATCATGCACTGATCACGTAATTGATCATGCACTGATCACGTGACTGATCATGCACTGATCACGTGACTGATCATGCACTGATCACGTGACTGATCATGCACTGATCACGTGGCTATCATGCACTGATCACGTGGCTGATCATGCACTGATCACGTAGCTACCATATACTGATCACGTGACTGATCATGCACTGATCACGTAATTGATCATGCACTGATCACGTGGCTGATCATGCACTGATCACGTGGCTGATCATGCACTGATCACGTGACTGATCATGCACTGATCACGTGACTGATCATGCACTGATCACGTGGCTATCATGCACTGATCACGTGGCTGATCATGCACTGATCACGTGCCTGATCATGCACTGATCACATGACTGATCATGCACTGATCACGTGACTGATCATGCACTGATCACGTGGCTATCATGCACTGATCACGTGGCTGATCATGCACTGATCACGTAGCTACCATGTACTGGTCAGTGACTGATCATACATGATCACGTGACTGATCATGCACTGATCACGTGGCTATCATGCACTGATCACGTGGCTGATCATGCACTGATCACGTGCCTGATCATGCACTGATCACGTGACTGATCATGCACTGATCACGTGGCTATCATGCACTGATCACGTGGCTGATCATGCACTGATCACGTGGCTGATCATGCACTGATCACGTGACTGATCATGCACTGATCACGTGACTGATCATGCACTGATCACGTGGCTATCATGCACTGATCACGTGGCTGATCATGCACTGATCACGTAGCTATCATGCACTGATCACGTGACTGATCATGCACTGATCACGTGACTGATCATGCACTGATCACGTGGCTATCATGCACTGATCACGTGACTGATCATGCACTGATCACGTCTATATCATGCACTGATCACGTGACTGATCATGCACTGATCACGTGGCTGATCATGCACTGATCACGTGACTGATCATGCACTGATCACGTGGCTGATCATGCACTGATCACGTGACTGATCATGCACTGATCACGTGACTGATCATGCACTGATCACGTGACTGATCATGCACTGATCACGTGGCTATCATGCACTACTCACGTGGCTGATCATGCAATGATCATGTAGCTACCATGTACTGGTCACGTGACTGATCATACACCCATCAGGTGACTGATCATGCACTGATCACGTGGCTATCATGCACTGATCACGTGGCTGATCATGCACTGATCACGTGCCTGATCATGCACTGATCACGTGACTGATCATGCACTGATCACGTGGCTATCATGCACTGATCACGTGGCTGATCATGCACTGATCACGTGGCTGATCATGCACTGATACCGTGACTGAGCATGGACTGATCACATGACTATCATGTAGTGATCACGTGACTTAATGGCGCTGATCATGTGACTGATCATGCGCTGATCATGTTTGCTATCATACACTGATCATGTGCCTCTGGAGGCAATAAACAAAGAGCTGAGTAGGCACGAATCAAACAGTCAGCAGGCAATAATCATGGAACTCAGGTGAGGAATCATGCTGCTCAGCTGGCAATAATCAAGCAGCTGAGCAGGCAGGAATTACGCAGCACAGCTGGCAATTGTCAAGCAGATGACAGGCAGGAATCGTGCAGCTCAGCTGGCAATTGTCAAGCAGATGAGCAGACAGTAATCACGCAGCTCAGCAGGCCCAGATCACGTGACTGAGCATGCACTGTTCACGTGGCTGATCATACACTGATCACGTGACTGATCATGCACTGATCACGTGGCTATCATGCACTGATCACGTGGCTGATCATGCACTGATCACGTGACTGATCATGCACTGATCACGTGGCTGATCATGCACTGATCACGTGGCTGATCATGCACTGATCACGTGGCTGATCATGCACTGATCACGTGGCTGATCATGCACTGATCACGTGACTGATCATGCACTGATCACGTGGCTGATCATGCACTGATCACGTGGCTATCATGCACTGATCACGTGGCTGATCATGCACTGATCACGTGACTGATCATGCACTGATCACTGGCTATCATGCACTGATCACTGGCTATCATGCACTGATCACGTGGCTGATCATGCACTGATCACGTGACTGATCATGCACTGATCACGTCTATATCATGCACTGATCACGTGACTGATCATGCACTGATCACGTGGATGATCATGCACTGATCATGTGACTGATCATGCACTGATCACGTGGCTATCATGCACTGATCACGTGGCTGATCATGCAATGATCACGTAGCTATCATGTACTGATCACGTGACTGATCATGCACTGATCACGTGGCTGATCATGCACTGATCACGTGACTGATCATGCACTGATCACGTGACTGATCATGCACTGATCACGTGACTGATCATGCACTGATCACGTGGCTATCATGCACTGATCACGTGGCTGATCATGCACTGATGTAGCTACCATGCACTGATCACGTGACTGATCATGCACTGATCACGTGACTGATCATGCACTGATCACGTGGCTATCATGCACTGATCACGTGGCTGATCATGCACTGATCACGTGACTGATCATGCACTGATCACGTGACTGATCATGCACTGATCACGTGGCTATCATGCACTGATCACGTGGCTGATCATGCACTGATCACGTGGCTGATCATGCACTGATCACGTGGCTATCATGCACTGATCACGTGGCTGATCATGCACTGATCACGTAGCTATCATGCACTGATCACGTGACTGATCATGCACTGATCACGTGATGATCATGCACTGATCACGTGGCTATCATGCACTGATCACGTGGCTGATCATGCACTGATCACGTGACTGATCATGCACTGATCACGTGACTGATCATGCACTGATCACGTGGCTATCATGCACTGATCACGTGGCTGATCATGCACTGATCACGTGACTGATCATGCACTGATCACGTGGCTGATCATGCACTGATCAGTGGCTATCATGCACTGATCACGTGGCTGATCATGCACTGATCACGTGACTGATCATGCACTGATCACTGGCTATCATGCACTGATCACTGGCTATCATGCACTGATCACGTGGCTGATCATGCACTGATCACGTGACTGATCATGCACTGATCACGTCTATCATGCACTGATCACGTGACTGATCATGCACTGATCACGTGGCTGATCATGCACTGATCACGTGACTGATCATGCACTGATCACGTGGCTGATCATGCACTGATCACGTGACTGATCATGCACTGATCACGTGACTGATCATGCACTGATCACGTGACTGATCATGCACTGATCACGTGGCTATCATGCACTGATCACGTGGCTGATCATGCACTGATCACGTAGCTACCATGCACTGATCACGTGACTGATCATGCACTGATCACGTGACTGATCATGCACTGATCACGTGGCTGATCATGCACTGATCACGTGGCTGATCATGCACTGATCACGTGACTGATCATGCACTGATCACGTGACTGATCATGCACTGATCACGTGACTGATCATGCACTGATCACGTGCCTGATCATGCACTGATCACGTGACTGATCATGCACTGATCACGTGGCTATCATGCACTGATCACGTGGCTGATCATGCACTGATCACGTGGCTGATCATGCACTGATACCGTGACTGAGCATGGACTGATCACATGACTATCATGTAGTGATCACGTGACTTAATGGCGCTGATCATGTGACTGATCATGCACTGATCATGTTTGCTATCATACACTGATCATGTGCCTCTGGAGGCAATAAACAAAGAGCTGAGTAGGCACGAATCAAACAGTCAGCAGGCAATAATCATGGAACTCAGGTGTGAGGAATCATGCTGCTCAGCTGGCAATAATCAAGCAGCTGAGCAGGCAGGAATTACGCAGCACAGCTGGCAATTGTCAAGCAGATGACAGGCAGGAATCGTGCAGCTCAGCTGGCAATTGTCAAGCAGATGAGCAGACAGTAATCACGCAGCTCAGCAGGCCCTGATCACGTGACTGAGCATGCACTGTTCACGTGGCTGATCATACACTGATCACGTGACTGATCATGCACTGATCACGTGGCTATCATGCACTGATCACGTGGCTGATCATACACTGATCACGTGACTGATCATGCACTGATCACGTGGCTGATCATGCACTGATCACGTGGCTGATCATGCACTGATCACGTGGCTGATCATGCACTGATCACGTGGCTGATCATGCACTGATCACGTGACTGATCATGCACTGATCACGTGGCTGATCATGCACTGATCACGTGGCTATCATGCACTGATCACGTGGCTGATCATGCACTGATCACGTGACTGATCATGCACTGATCACTGGCTATCATGCACTGATCACTGGCTATCATGCACTGATCACGTGGCTGATCATGCACTGATCACGTGACTGATCATGCACTGATCACGTCTATATCATGCACTGATCACGTGACTGATCATGCACTGATCACGTGGATGATCATGCACTGATCATGTGACTGATCATGCACTGATCACGTGGCTATCATGCACTGATCACGTGGCTGATCATGCAATGATCACGTAGCTACCATGTACTGATCACGTGACTGATCATGCACTGATCACGTAATTGATCATGCACTGATCACGTGACTGATCATGCACTGATCACGTGACTGATCATGCACTGATCACGTGACTGATCATGCACTGATCACGTGGCTATCATGCACTGATCACGTGGCTGATCATGCACTGATCACGTAGCTACCATGCACTGATCACGTGACTGATCATGCACTGATCACGTGACTGATCATGCACTGATCACGTGGCTATCATGCACTGATCACGTGGCTGATCATGCACTGATCACGTGACTGATCATGCACTGATCACGTGACTGATCATGCACTGATCACGTGGCTATCATGCACTGATCACGTGGCTGATCATGCACTGATCACGTGGCTGATCATGCACTGATCACGTGGCTATCATGCACTGATCACGTGGCTGATCATGCAATGATCACGTAGCTATCATGCACTGATCACGTGACTGATCATGCACTGATCACGTGATGATCATGCACTGATCACGTGGCTATCATGCACTGATCACGTGGCTGATCATGCACTGATCACGTGACTGATCATGCACTGATCACGTGACTGATCATGCACTGATCACGTGGCTGATCATGCACTGATCACGTGGCTGATCATGCACTGATCACGTGACTGATCATGCACTGATCACGTGGCTGATCATGCACTGATCACGTGGCTATCATGCACTGATCACGTGGCTGATCATGCACTGATCACGTGACTGATCATGCACTGATCACGTGGCTATCATGCACTGATCACTGGCTATCATGCACTGATCACGTGGCTGATCATGCACTGATCACGTGACTGATCATGCACTGATCACGTCTATATCATGCACTGATCACGTGACTGATCATGCACTGATCACGTGGCTGATCATGCACTGATCACGTGACTGATCATGCACTGATCACGTGGCTGATCATGCACTGATCACGTGACTGATCATGCACTGATCACGTGACTGATCATGCACTGATCACGTGACTGATCATGCACTGATCACGTGGCTATCATGCACTGATCACGTGGCTGATCATGCACTGATCACGTAGCTACCATGCACTGATCACGTGACTGATCATGCACTGATCACGTGGCTGATCATGCACTGATCACGTGGCTGATCATGCACTGATCACGTGGCTGATCATGCACTGATCACGTGACTGATCATGCACTGATCACGTGACTGATCATGCACTGATCACGTGACTGATCATGCACTGATCACCTGCCTGATCATGCACTGATCACGTGACTGATCATGCACTGATCACGTGGCTATCATGCACTGATCACGTGGCTGATCATGCACTGATCACGTGGCTGATCATGCACTGATACCGTGACTGAGCATGGACTGATCACATGACTATCATGTAGTGATCACGTGACTTAATGGCGCTGATCATGTGACTGATCATGCACTGATCATGTTTGCTATCATACACTGATCATGTGCCTCTGGAGGCAATAAACAAAGAGCTGAGTAGGCACGAATCAAACAGTCAGCAGGCAATAATCATGGAACTCAGGTGTGAGGAATCATGCTGCTCAGCTGGCAATAATCAAGCAGCTGAGCAGGCAGGAATTACGCAGCACAGCTGGCAATTGTCAAGCAGATGACAGGCAGGAATCGTGCAGCTCAGCTGGCAATTGTCAAGCAGATGAGCAGACAGTAATCACGCAGCTCAGCAGGCCCTGATCACGTGACTGAGCATGCACTGTTCACGTGGCTGATCATACACTGATCACGTGACTGATCATGCACTGATCACGTGGATATCATGCACTGATCACGTGGCTGATCATACACTGATCACGTGTCTGACCATGCACTGATCACGTGGCTGATCATACACTGATCACGTAACTGATCATGCACTGATCACGTGGCTGATCATGCACTGATCACGTGGCTATCATGCACTGATCACGTGGCTGATCATGCACTGATCACGTGACTGATCATGCACTGATCACTGGCTATCATGCACTGATCACTGGCTATCATGCACTGATCACGTGGCTGATCATGCACTGATCACGTGACTGATCATGCACTGATCACGTCTATATCATGCACTGATCACGTGACTGATCATGCACTGATCACGTGGATGATCATGCACTGATCATGTGACTGATCATGCACTGATCACGTGGCTATCATGCACTGATCACGTGGCTGATCATGCACTGATCACGTAGCTACCATGTACTGGTCACGTGACTGATCATGCACTGATCACGTAATTGATCATGCACTGATCACGTGACTGATCATGCACTGATCACGTGACTGATCATGCACTGATCACGTGACTGATCATGCACTGATCACGTGGCTATCATGCACTGATCACGTGGCTGATCATGCACTGATCACGTAGCTACCATGCACTGATCACGTGACTGATCATACACTGATCACGTGACTGATCATGCACTGATCACGTGGCTGATCATGCACTGATACCGTGACTGAGCATGGACTGATCACATGACTATCATGTAGTGATCACGTGACTTAATGGCGCTGATCATGTGACTGATCATGCGCTGATCATGTTTGCTATCATACACTGATCATGTGCCTCTGGAGGCAATAAACAAAGAGCTGAGTAGGCACGAATCAAACAGTCAGCAGGCAATAATCATGGAACTCAGGTGTGAGGAATCATGCTGCTCAGCTGGCAATAATCAAGCAGCTGAGCAGGCAGGAATTACGCAGCACAGCTGGCAATTGTCAAGCAGATGACAGGCAGGAATCGTGCAGCTCAGCTGGCAATTGTCAAGCAGATGAGCAGACAGTAATCACGCAGCTCAGCAGGCCCAGATCACGTGACTGAGCATGCACTGTTCACGTGGCTGATCATACACTGATCACGTGACTGATCATGCACTGATCACGTGGCTATCATGCACTGATCACGTGGCTGATCATACACTGTTCACGTGTCTGACCATGCACTGATCACGTGGCTGATCATACACTGCTCACGTAACTGATCATGCACTGATCACGTGGCTGATCATGCACTGATCAGTGGCTATCATGCACTGATCACGTGGCTGATCATGCACTGATCACGTGACTGATCATGCACTGATCACTGGCTATCATGCACTGATCACTGGCTATCATGCACTGATCACGTGGCTGATCATGCACTGATCACGTGACTGATCATGCACTGATCACGTCTATATCATGCACTGATCACGTGACTGATCATGCACTGATCACGTGGATGATCATGCACTGATCACGTGACTGATCATGCACTGATCACGTGGCTATCATGCACTGATCACGTGGCTGATCATGCACTGATCACGTAGCTACCATGTACTGATCACGTGACTGATCATGCACTGATCACGTAATTGATCATGCACTGATCACGTGACTGATCATGCACTGATCACGTGACTGATCATGCACTGATCACGTGACTGATCATGCACTGATCACGTGGCTATCATGCACTGCTCACGTGGCTGATCATGCAATGATCACGTAGCTACCATGTACTGGTCACGTGACTGATCATGCACTGATCACGTGACTGATCATGCACTGATCACGTGGCTGATCATGCACTGATCACGTGGCTGATCATGCACTGATCACGTGACTGATCATGCACTGATCACGTGACTGATCATGCACTGATCACGTGACTGATCATGCACTGATCACCTGCCTGATCATGCACTGATCACGTGACTGATCATGCACTGATCACATGGCTATCATGCACTGATCACGTGGCTGATCATGCACTGATCACGTGGCTGATCATGCACTGATACCGTGACTGAGCATGGACTGATCACATGACTATCATGTAGTGATCACGTGACTTAATGGCGCTGATCATGTGACTGATCATGCACTGATCATGTTTGCTATCATACACTGATCATGTGCCTCTGGAGGCAATAAACAAAGAGCTGAGTAGGCACGAATCAAACAGTCAGCAGGCAATAATCATGGAACTCAGCTGTGAGGAATCATGCTGCTCAGCTGGCAATAATCAAGCAGCTGAGCAGGCAGGAATTACGCAGCACAGCTGGCAATTGTCAAGCAGATGACAGGCAGGAATCGTGCAGCTCAGCTGGCAATTGTCAAGCAGATGAGCAGACAGTAATCACGCAGCTCAGCAGGCCCTGATCACGTGACTGAGCATGCACTGTTCACGTGGCTGATCATACACTGATCACGTGACTGATCATGCACTGATCACGTGGCTATCATGCACTGATCACGTGGCTGATCATACACTGTTCACGTGTCTGACCATGCACTGATCACGTGGCTGATCATACACTGCTCACGTAACTGATCATGCACTGATCACGTGGCTGATCATGCACTGATCACGTGGCTGATCATGCACTGATCACGTGGCTGATCATGCACTGATCACGTGGCTATCATGCACTGATCACGTGGCTGATCATGCACTGATCACGTGACTGATCATGCACTGATCACGTGGCTATCATGCACTGATCACGTGGCTGATCATGCACTGATCACGTGACTGATCATGCACTGATCACGTGGCTGATCATGCACTGATCACGTGACTGATCATGCACTGATCACGTGACTGATCATGCACTGATCACGTGGCTATCATGCACTGATCACGTGGCTGATCATGCACTGATCACGTAGCTACCATGTACTGGTCACGTGACTGATCATGCACTGATCACGTGACTGATCATGCACTGATCACGTGGCT
Source organism: Bos javanicus (assembly GCF_032452875.1). Classification (NCBI taxonomy): domain Eukaryota; kingdom Metazoa; phylum Chordata; class Mammalia; order Artiodactyla; family Bovidae; genus Bos; species Bos javanicus. Next base: position 132,206 of record NW_026893777.1, read on the forward strand.
ATCATGCACTGATCACGTGGCTGATCATGCACTGATCACGTGACTGATCATGCACTGATCACGTGACTGATCATGCACTGATCACGTGGCTATCATGCACTGATCACGTGGCTGATCATGCACTGATCACGTGACTGATCATGCACTGATCACGTGGCTGATCATGCACTGATCACGTGGCTATCATGCACTGATCACGTGGCTGATCATGCACTGATCACGTGACTGATCATGCACTGATCACTGGCTATCATGCACTGATCACTGGCTATCATGCACTGATCACGTGGCTGATCATGCACTGATCACGTGACTGATCATGCACTGATCACGTCTATATCATGCACTGATCACATGACTGATCATGCACTGATCACGTGGATGATCATGCACTGATCATGTGACTGATCATGCACTGATCACGTGGCTATCATGCACTGATCACGTGGCTGATCATGCACTGATCACGTAGCTATCATGCACTGATCACGTGACTGATCATGCACTGATCACGTTGATCATGCACTGATCACGTGACTGATCATGCACTGATCACGTGACTGATCATGCACTGATCACGTGACTGATCATGCACTGATCACGTGGCTATCATGCACTGATCACGTGGCTGATCATGCACTGATCACGTAGCTATCATGCACTGATCACGTGACTGATCATGCACTGATCACGTAACTGATCATGCACTGATCACGTGGCTGATCATGCACTGATCACGTGGCTGATCATGCACTGATCACGTGACTGATCATGCACTGATCACGTGACTGATCATGCACTGATCACGTGCCTGATCATGCACTGATCACGTGACTGATCATGCACTGATCACGTGGCTATCATGCACTGATCACGTGGCTGATCATGCACTGATCACGTGGCTGATCATGCACTGATACCGTGACTGAGCATGGACTGATCACATGACTATCATGTAGTGATCACGTGACTTAATGGCACTGATCATGTGACTGATCATGCACTGATCATGTTTGCTATCATACACTGATCATGTGCCTCTGGAGGCAATAAACAAAGAGCTGAGTAGGCACGAATCATACAGTCAGCAGGCAATAATCATGGAACTCAGGTGTGAGGAATCATGCTGCTCAGCTGGCAATAATCAAGCAGCTGAGCAGGCAGGAATTACGCAGCACAGCTGGCAATTGTCAAGCAGATGACAGGCAGGAATCGTGCAGCTCAGCTGGCAATTGTCAAGCAGATGAGCAGACAGTAATCACGCAGCTCAGCAGGCCCTGATCACGTGACTGAGCATGCACTGATCACGTGGCTGATCATACACTGATCACGTGACTGATCATGCACTGATCACGTGGCTATCATGCACTGATCACGTGGCTGATCATACACTGATCACGTGTCTGATCATGCACTGATCACGTGGCTGATCATGCACTGCTCACGTGACTGATCATGCACTGATCACGTGGCTGATCATGCACTGATCACGTGGCTATCATGCACTACTCACGTGGCTGATCATGCAATGATCATGTAGCTACCATGTACTGGTCACGTGACTGATCATACACCCATCAGGTGACTGATCATGCACTGATCACGTGGCTATCATGCACTGATCACGTGGCTGATCATGCACTGATCACCTGCCTGATCATGCACTGATCACGTGACTGATCATGCACTGATCACGTGGCTGATCATGCACTGATCACGTGGCTGATCATGCACTGATCACGTGGCTGATCATGCACTGATACCGTGACTGAGCATGGACTGATCACATGACTATCATGTAGTGATCACGTGACTTAATGGCGCTGATCATGTGACTGATCATGCACTGATCATGTTTGCTATCATACACTGATCATGTGCCTCTGGAGGCAATAAACAAAGAGCTGAGTAGGCACGAATCAAACAGTCAGCAGGCAATAATCATGGAACTCAGGTGTGAGGAATCATGCTGCTCAGCTGGCAATAATCAAGCAGCTGAGCAGGCAGGAATTACGCAGCACAGCTGGCAATTGTCAAGCAGATGACAGGCAGGAATCGTGCAGCTCAGCTGGCAATTGTCAAGCAGATGAGCAGACAGTAATCACGCAGCTCAGCAGGCCCTGATCACGTGACTGAGCATGCACTGTTCACGTGGCTGATCATACACTGATCACGTGACTGATCATGCACTGATCACGTGGCTATCATGCACTGATCACGTGGCTGATCATGCACTGATCACGTGACTGATCATGCACTGATCACGTGGCTGATCATGCACTGATCACGTGGCTGATCATGCACTGATCACGTGGCTGATCATGCACTGATCACGTGGCTGATCATGCACTGATCACGTGACTGATCATGCACTGATCACGTGGCTGATCATGCACTGATCAGTGGCTATCATGCACTGATCACGTGGCTGATCATGCACTGATCACGTGACTGATCATGCACTGATCACTGGCTATCATGCACTGATCACTGGCTATCATGCACTGATCACGTGGCTGATCATGCACTGATCACGTGACTGATCATGCACTGATCACGTCTATATCATGCACTGATCACGTGACTGATCATGCACTGATCACGTGGATGATCATGCACTGATCATGTGACTGATCATGCACTGATCACGTGGCTATCATGCACTGCTCACGTGGCTGATCATGCAATGATCACGTAGCTACCATGTACTGGTCACGTGACTGATCATGCACTGATCACGTAATTGATCATGCACTGATCACGTGACTGATCATGCACTGATCACGTGACTGATCATGCACTGATCACGTGACTGATCATGCACTGATCACGTGGCTATCATGCACTGATCACGTGGCTGATCATGCACTGATCACGTAGCTACCATGCACTGATCACGTGACTGATCATGCACTGATCACGTGACTGATCATGCACTGATCACGTGGCTATCATGCACTGATCACGTGGCTGATCATGCACTGATCACGTGGCTGATCATGCACTGATCACGTGACTGATCATGCACTGATCACGTGGCTGATCATGCACTGATCACGTGGCTGATCATGCACTGATCACGTGGCTGATCATGCACTGATCACGTGGCTATCATGCACTGATCACGTGGCTGATCATGCACTGATCACGTAGCTACCATGCACTGATCACGTGACTGATCATGCACTGATCACGTGATGATCATGCACTGATCACGTGGCTATCATGCACTGATCACGTGGCTGATCATGCACTGATCACGTGGCTGATCATGCACTGATCACGTGACTGATCATGCACTGATCACGTGGCTATCATGCACTGATCACGTGGCTGATCATGCACTGATCACGTGACTGATCATGCACTGATCACGTGGCTGATCATGCACTGATCACGTGGCTATCATGCACTGATCACGTGGCTGATCATGCACTGATCACGTGACTGATCATGCACTGATCACTGGCTATCATGCACTGATCACTGGCTATCATGCACTGATCACGTGGCTGATCATGCACTGATCACGTGACTGATCATGCACTGATCACGTCTATCATGCACTGATCACGTGACTGATCATGCACTGATCACGTGGATGATCATGCACTGATCACGTGACTGATCATGCACTGATCACGTGGCTGATCATGCACTGATCACGTGACTGATCATGCACTGATCACGTGACTGATCATGCACTGATCACGTGACTGATCATGCACTGATCACGTGGCTATCATGCACTGATCACGTGGCTGATCATGCACTGATCACGTAGCTACCATGCACTGGTCACGTGACTGATCATGCACTGATCACGTGGCTGATCATGCACTGATCACGTGGCTGATCATGCACTGATCACGTGGCTGATCATGCACTGATCACGTGACTGATCATGCACTGATCACGTGACTGATCATGCACTGATCACGTGACTGATCATGCACTGATCACGTGCCTGATCATGCACTGATCACGTGACTGATCATGCACTGATCACGTGGCTATCATGCACTGATCACGTGGCTGATCATGCACTGATCACGTGGCTGATCATGCACTGATACCGTGACTGAGCATGGACTGATCACATGACTATCATGTAGTGATCACGTGACTTAATGGCACTGATCATGTGACTGATCATGCACTGATCATGTTTGCTATCATACACTGATCATGTGCCTCTGGAGGCAATAAACAAAGAGCTGAGTAGGCACGAATCAAACAGTCAGCAGGCAATAATCATGGAACTCAGGTGTGAGGAATCATGCTGCTCAGCTGGCAATAATCAAGCAGCTGAGCAGGCAGGAATTACGCAGCACAGCTGGCAATTGTCAAGCAGATGACAGGCAGGAATCGTGCAGCTCAGCTGGCAATTGTCAAGCAGATGAGCAGACAGTAATCACGCAGCTCAGCAGGCCCTGATCACGTGACTGAGCATGCACTGTTCACGTGGCTGATCATACACTGATCACGTGACTGATCATGCACTGATCACGTGGCTATCATGCACTGATCACGTGGCTGATCATACACTGATCACGTGACTGATCATGCACTGATCACGTGGCTGATCATGCACTGATCACGTGGCTGATCATGCACTGATCACGTGGCTGATCATGCACTGATCACGTGGCTGATCATGCACTGATCACGTGACTGATCATGCACTGATCACGTGGCTGATCATGCACTGATCACGTATCATGCATGATCACGTGGCTGATCATGCACTGATCACGTGACTGATCATGCACTGATCACGTGGCTATCATGCACTGATCACTGGCTATCATGCACTGATCACGTGGCTGATCATGCACTGATCACGTGACTGATCATGCACTGATCACGTCTATATCATGCACTGATCACGTGACTGATCATGCACTGATCACGTGGATGATCATACTGATCATGTGACTGATCATGCACTGATCACGTGGCTATCATGCACTGATCACGTGGCTGATCATGCAATGATCACGTAGCTATCATGTACTGGTCACGTGACTGATCATGCACTGATCACGTAATTGATCATGCACTGATCACGTGACTGATCATGCACTGATCACGTGACTGATCATGCACTGATCACGTGACTGATCATGCACTGATCACGTGGCTATCATGCACTGATCACGTGGCTGATCATGCACTGATCACGTAGCTACCATGCACTGATCACGTGACTGATCATGCACTGATCACGTGACTGATCATGCACTGATCACGTGGCTATCATGCACTGATCACGTGGCTGATCATGCACTGATCACGTGACTGATCATGCACTGATCACGTGACTGATCATGCACTGATCACGTGGCTATCATGCACTGATCACGTGGCTGATCATGCACTGATCACGTGGCTGATCATGCACTGATCACGTGGCTATCATGCACTGATCACGTGGCTGATCATGCACTGATCACGTAGCTATCATGTACTGTCACGTGACTGATCATGCACTGATCACGTGATGATCATGCACTGATCACGTGGCTATCATGCACTGATCACGTGGCTGATCATGCACTGATCACGTGACTGATCATGCACTGATCACGTGACTGATCATGCACTGATCACGTGGCTATCATGCACTGATCACGTGGCTGATCATGCACTGATCACGTGACTGATCATGCACTGATCACGTGGCTGATCATGCACTGATCACGTGGCTATCATGCACTGATCACGTGGCTGATCATGCACTGATCACGTGACTGATCATGCACTGATCACGTGGCTATCATGCACTGATCACTGGCTGATCATGCACTGATCACGTGGCTGATCATGCACTGATCACGTGACTGATCATGCACTGATCACGTCTATCATGCACTGATCACGTGACTGATCATGCACTGATCACGTGGCTGATCATGCACTGATCACGTGACTGATCATGCACTGATCACGTGGCTGATCATGCACTGATCACGTGACTGATCATGCACTGATCACGTGACTGATCATGCACTGATCACGTGACTGATCATGCACTGATCACGTGGCTATCATGCACTGATCACGTGGCTGATCATGCACTGATCACGTAGCTATCATGCACTGATCACGTGACTGATCATGCACTGATCACGTGACTGATCATGCACTGATCACGTGGCTGATCATGCACTGATCACGTGGCTGATCATGCACTGATCACGTGACTGATCATGCACTGATCACGTGACTGATCATGCACTGATCACGTGACTGATCATGCACTGATCACGTGCCTGATCATGCACTGATCACGTGACTGATCATGCACTGATCACGTGGCTGATCATGCACTGATCACGTGGCTGATCATGCACTGATCACGTGGCTGATCATGCACTGATACCGTGACTGAGCATGGACTGATCACATGACTATCATGTAGTGATCACGTGACTTAATGGCGCTGATCATGTGACTGATCATGCACTGATCATGTTTGCTATCATACACTGATCATGTGCCTCTGGAGGCAATAAACAAAGAGCTGAGTAGGCACGAATCAAACAGTCAGCAGGCAATAATCATGGAACTCAGGTGTGAGGAATCATGCTGCTCAGCTGGCAATAATCAAGCAGCTGAGCAGGCAGGAATTACGCAGCACAGCTGGCAATTGTCAAGCAGATGACAGGCAGGAATCGTGCAGCTCAGCTGGCAATTGTCAAGCAGATGAGCAGACAGTAATCACGCAGCTCAGCAGGCCCTGATCACGTGACTGAGCATGCACTGTTCACGTGGCTGATCATACACTGATCACGTGACTGATCATGCACTGATCACGTGATATCATGCACTGATCACGTGGCTGATCATACACTGTTCACGTGTCTGACCATGCACTGATCACGTGGCTGATCATACACTGATCACGTAACTGATCATGCACTGATCACGTGGCTGATCATGCACTGATCACGTGGCTATCATGCACTGATCACGTGGCTGATCATGCACTGATCACGTGACTGATCATGCACTGATCACTGGCTATCATGCACTGATCACTGGCTATCATGCACTGATCACGTGGCTGATCATGCACTGATCACGTGACTGATCATGCACTGATCACGTCTATATCATGCACTGATCACGTGACTGATCATGCACTGATCACGTGGATGATCATGCACTGATCATGTGACTGATCATGCACTGATCACGTGGCTATCATGCACTGATCACGTGGCTGATCATGCACTGATCACGTAGCTACCATGTACTGGTCACGTGACTGATCATGCACTGATCACGTAATTGATCATGCACTGATCACGTGACTGATCATGCACTGATCACGTGACTGATCATGCACTGATCACGTGACTGATCATGCACTGATCACGTGGCTATCATGCACTGATCACGTGGCTGATCATGCACTGATCATGTAGCTATCATGCACTGATCACGTGACTGATCATACACTGATCACGTGACTGATCATGCACTGATCACGTGGCTGATCATGCACTGATACCGTGACTGAGCATGGACTGATCACATGACTATCATGTAGTGATCACGTGACTTAATGGCGCTGATCATGTGACTGATCATGCGCTGATCATGTTTGCTATCATACACTGATCATGTGCCTCTGGAGGCAATAAACAAAGAGCTGAGTAGGCACGAATCAAACAGTCAGCAGGCAATAATCATGGAACTCAGGTGTGAGGAATCATGCTGCTCAGCTGGCAATAATCAAGCAGCTGAGCAGGCAGGAATTACGCAGCACAGCTGGCAATTGTCAAGCAGATGACAGGCAGGAATCGTGCAGCTCAGCTGGCAATTGTCAAGCAGATGAGCAGACAGTAATCACGCAGCTCAGCAGGCCCTGATCACGTGACTGAGCATGCACTGTTCACGTGGCTGATCATACACTGATCACGTGACTGATCATGCACTGATCACGTGGCTATCATGCACTGATCACGTGGCTGATCATACACTGTTCACGTGTCTGACCATGCACTGATCACGTGGCTGATCATACACTGCTCACGTAACTGATCATGCACTGATCACGTGGCTGATCATGCACTGATCACGTGGCTGATCATGCACTGATCACGTGGCTGATCATGCACTGATCACGTGACTGATCATGCACTGATCATCTGGCTATCATGCACTCATCACTGGCTATCATGCACTGATCACGTGGCTGATCATGCACTGATCACGTGACTGATCATGCACTGATCACGTCTATATCATGCACTGATCACGTGACTGATCATGCACTGATCACGTGGATGATCATACACTGATCATGTGACTGATCATGCACTGATCACGTGGCTATCATGCACTGATCACGTGGCTGATCATGCACTGATCACGTAGCTACCATGTACTGGTCACGTGACTGATCATGCACTGATCACGTAATTGATCATGCACTGATCACGTGACTGATCATGCACTGATCACGTGACTGATCATGCACTGATCACGTGACTGATCATGCACTGATCACGTGGCTATCATGCACTGCTCACGTGGCTGATCATGCAATGATCACGTAGCTACCATGTACTGGTCACGTGACTGATCATGCACTGATCACGTGACTGATCATGCACTGATCACGTGGCTGATCATGCACTGATCACGTGGCTGATCATGCACTGATCACGTGACTGATCATGCACTGATCACGTGACTGATCATGCACTGATCACGTGACTGATCATGCACTGATCACGTGCCTGATCATGCACTGATCACGTGACTGATCATGCACTGATCACATAGCTATCATGCACTGATCACGTGGCTGATCATGCACTGATCACGTGGCTGATCATGCACTGATACCGTGACTGAGCATGGACTGATCACATGACTATCATGTAGTGATCACGTGACTTAATGGCGCTGATCATGTGACTGATCATGCACTGATCATGTTTGCTATCATACACTGATCATGTGCCTCTGGAGGCAATAAACAAAGAGCTGAGTAGGCACGAATCATACAGTCAGCAGGCAATAATCATGGAACTCAGCTGTGAGGAATCATGCTGCTCAGCTGGCAATAATCAAGCAGCTGAGCAGGCAGGAATTACGCAGCACAGCTGGCAATTGTCAAGCAGATGACAGGCAGGAATCGTGCAGCTCAGCTGGCAATTGTCAAGCAGATGAGCAGACAGTAATCACGCAGCTCAGCAGGCCCTGATCACGTGACTGAGCATGCACTGTTCACGTGGCTGATCATACACTGATCACGTGACTGATCATGCACTGATCACGTGGCTATCATGCACTGATCACGTGGCTGATCATACACTGTTCACGTGTCTGACCATGCACTGATCACGTGGCTGATCATACACTGCTCACGTAACTGATCATGCACTGATCACGTGGCTGATCATGCACTGATCACGTGGCTGATCATGCACTGATCACGTGGCTGATCATGCACTGATCACGTGACTGATCATGCACTGATCACGTGACTGATCATGCACTGATCACGTGACTGATCATGCACTGATCACGTGGCTGATCATGCACTGATCACGTGGCTGATCATGCACTGATCACGTGGCTGATCATGCACTGATCACGTGACTGATCATGCACTGATCACGTGGCTGATCATGCACTGATCACGTGATCTGATCATGCACTGATCACGTGGCTGATCATGCACTGATCACGTGGCTATCTGATCATGCACTGATCACGTGGCTGATCATGCACTGATCACGTGACTGATCATGCACTGATCACGTGACTGATCATGCACTGATCACGTGGCTGATCATGACTGATCATGCACTGATCACGTGGCTATCATGCACTGATCACGTGGCTGATCATGCACTGATCACGTGTGACTGATCATGCACTGATCACGTGGCTGATCATGCACTGATCACGTGACTGATCATGCACTGATCACGTGACATCATGCACTGATCACGTGACATCATGCACTGATCACACTGGCTGATCATGCAATGATCACGTAGCTACCATGTACTGGTCACGTGACTGATCATGCACTGATCACGTAACTGATCATGCACTGATCACGTGGCTGATCATGCACTGATCACGTGGCTGATCATGCACTGATCACGTGACTGATCATGCACTGATCACGTGACTGATCATGCACTGATCACGTGGCTGATCATGCACTGATCACGTGACTGATCATGCACTGATCATAGCTATCATGCACTGATCACGTGGCTGATCATGCACTGATCACGTGGCTGATCATGCACTGATACCGTGACTGAGCATGGACTGATCACATGACTATCATGTAGTGATCACGTGACTTAATGGCACTGATCATGTGACTGATCATGCACTGATCATGTTTGCTATCATACACTGATCATGTGCCTCTGGAGGCAATAAACAAAGAGCTGAGTAGGCACGAATCATACAGTCAGCAGGCAATAATCATGGAACTCAGGTGTGAGGAATCATGCTGCTCAGCTGGCAATAATCAAGCAGCTGAGCAGGCAGGAATTACGCAGCACAGCTGGCAATTGTCAAGCAGATGACAGGCAGGAATCGTGCAGCTCAGCTGGCAATTGTCAAGCAGATGAGCAGACAGTAATCACGCAGCTCAGCAGGCCCTGATCACGTGACTGAGCATGCACTGTTCACGTGGCTGATCATACACTGATCACGTGACTGATCATGCACTGATCACGTGGCTATCATGCACTGATCACGTGGCTGATCATACACTGATCACGTGTCTGATCATGCACTGATCACGTGGCTGATCATACACTGCTGACTGATCATGCACTGATCACGTGGCTGATCATGCACTGATCACGTGGCTATCATGCACTACTCACGTGGCTGATCATGCAATGATCATGTAGCTACCATGTACTGGTCACGTGACTGATCATACACTGATCACGTGACTGATCATGCACTGATCACGTGGCTATCATGCACTGATCACGTGGCTGATCATGCACTGATCACGTGCCTGATCATGCACTGATCACGTGACAATCATGCACTGATCACGTGGCTGATCATGCACTGATCACGTGGCTGATCATGCACTGATCACGTGGCTGATCATGCACTGATACCGTGACTGATCATGGACTGATCACATGACTATCATGTAGTGATCACGTGACTTAATGGCACTGATCATGTGACTGATCATGCGCTGATCATGTTTGCTATCATACACTGATCATGTGCCTCTGGAGGCAATAAACAAAGAGCTGAGTAGGCACGAATCAAACAGTCAGCAGGCAATAATCATGGAACTCAGGTGTGAGGAATCATGCTGCTCAGCTGGCAATAATCAAGCAGCTGAGCAGGCAGGAATTACGCAGCACAGCTGGCAATTGTCAAGCAGATGACAGGCAGGAATCGTGCAGCTCAGCTGGCAATTGTCAAGCAGATGAGCAGACAGTAATCACGCAGCTCAGCAGGCCCTGATCACGTGACTGATCATGCACTGATCACGTGGCTGATCATACACTGATCACGTGACTGATCATGCACTGATCACTGGCTATCATGCACTGATCACTGGCTGATCATGCACTGATCACGTGGCTGATCATGCACTGATCACGTGACTGATCATGCACTGATCACGTCTATATCATGCACTGATCACGTGACTGATCATGCACTGATCACGTGGCTGATCATGCACTGATCATGTGACTGATCATGCACTGATCACGTGGCTATCATGCACTGATCACGTGGCTGATCATGCACTGATCACGTAGCTATCATGCACTGATCACGTGACTGATCATGCACTGATCACGTGGCTGATCATGCACTGATCACGTGACTATCATGCACTGATCACGTGACTGATCATGCACTGATCACGTGACTGATCATGCACTGATCACGTGGCTATCATGCACTACTCACGTGGCTGATCATGCAATGATCATGTAGCTACCATGTACTGGTCACGTGACTGATCATACACCCATCAGGTGACTGATCATGCACTGATCACGTGGCTATCATGCACTGATCACGTGACTGATCATGCACTGATCACGTGCCTGATCATGCACTGATCACGTGACTGATCATGCACTGATCACGTGGCTATCATGCACTGATCACGTGGCTGATCATGCACTGATCACGTGGCTGATCATGCACTGATACCGTGACTGAGCATGGACTGATCACATGACTATCATGTAGTGATCACGTGACTTAATGGCGCTGATCATGTGACTGATCATGCGCTGATCATGTTTGCTATCATACACTGATCATGTGCCTCTGGAGGCAATAAACAAAGAGCTGAGTAGGCACGAATCAAACAGTCAGCAGGCAATAATCATGGAACTCAGGTGTGAGGAATCATGCTGCTCAGCTGGCAATAATCAAGCAGCTGAGCAGGCAGGAATTACGCAGCACAGCTGGCAATTGTCAAGCAGATGACAGGCAGGAATCGTGCAGCTCAGCTGGCAATTGTCAAGCAGATGAGCAGACAGTAATCACGCAGCTCAGCAGGCCCAGATCACGTGACTGAGCATGCACTGTTCACGTGGCTGATCATACACTGATCACGTGACTGATCATGCACTGATCACGTGGCTATCATGCACTGATCACGTGGCTGATCATACACTGATCACGTGACTGATCATGCACTGATCACGTGGCTGATCATGCACTGATCACGTGGCTGATCATGCACTGATCACGTGGCTGATCATGCACTGATCACGTGGCTGATCATGCACTGATCACGTGGCTGATCATGCACTGATCACGTGGCTGATCATGCACTGATCACGTGGCTATCATGCACTGATCACGTGGCTGATCATGCACTGATCACGTGACTGATCATGCACTGATCACTGGCTATCATGCACTGATCACTGGCTATCATGCACTGATCACGTGGCTGATCATGCACTGATCACGTGACTGATCATGCACTGATCACGTCTATATCATGCACTGATCACGTGACTGATCATGCACTGATCACGTGGATGATCATGCACTGATCATGTGACTGATCATGCACTGATCACGTGGCTATCATGCACTGATCACGTGGCTGATCATGCACTGATCACGTAGCTACCATGTACTGATCACGTGACTGATCATGCACTGATCACGTAATTGATCATGCACTGATCACGTGACTGATCATGCACTGATCACGTGACTGATCATGCACTGATCACGTGACTGATCATGCACTGATCACGTGGCTATCATGCACTGATCACGTGGCTGATCATGCACTGATCACGTGGCTATCATGCACTGATCACGTGACTGATCATGCACTGATCACGTGGCTGATCATGCACTGATCACGTGGCTGATCATGCACTGATCACGTGGCTGATCATGCACTGATCACGTGACTGATCATGCACTGATCACGTGACTGATCATGCACTGATCACGTGGCTATCATGCACTACTCACGTGGCTGATCATGCAATGATCATGTAGCTACCATGTACTGGTCACGTGACTGATCATACACCCATCAGGTGACTGATCATGCACTGATCACGTGGCTATCATGCACTGATCACGTGGCTGATCATGCACTGATCACGTGCCTGATCATGCACTGATCACGTGACTGATCATGCACTGATCACGTGGCTGATCATGCACTGATCACGTGGCTGATCATGCACTGATCACGTGGCTGATCATGCACTGATACCGTGACTGAGCATGGACTGATCACATGACTATCATGTAGTGATCACGTGACTTAATGGCGCTGATCATGTGACTGATCATGCGCTGATCATGTTTGCTATCATACACTGATCATGTGCCTCTGGAGGCAATAAACAAAGAGCTGAGTAGGCACGAATCAAACAGTCAGCAGGCAATAATCATGGAACTCAGGTGTGAGGAATCATGCTGCTCAGCTGGCAATAATCAAGCAGCTGAGCAGGCAGGAATTACGCAGCACAGCTGGCAATTGTCAAGCAGATGACAGGCAGGAATCGTGCAGCTCAGCTGGCAATTGTCAAGCAGATGAGCAGACAGTAATCACGCAGCTCAGCAGGCCCTGATCACGTGACTGAGCATGCACTGTTCACGTGGCTGATCATACACTGATCACGTGACTGATCATGCACTGATCACTGGCTATCATGCACTGATCACGTGGCTGATCATGCACTGATCACGTGGCTGATCATGCACTGATCACGTGACTGATCATGCACTGATCACGTCTATCATGCACTGATCACGTGGCTGATCATGCACTGATCACGTGGCTGATCATGCACTGATCACGTGACTGATCATGCACTGATCACGTGGCTATCATGCACTGATCACGTGGCTGATCATGCACTGATCACGTGGCTATCATGCACTGATCACGTGACTGATCATGCACTGATCACGTGACTGATCATGCACTGATCACGTGGCTATCATGCACTGATCACGTGGCTGATCATGCACTGATCACGTGACTGATCATGCACTGATCACGTGGCTATCATGCACTGATCACGTGGCTGATCATGCACTGATCACGTGGCTGATCATGCACTGATCACGTGGCTGATCATGCACTGATCACGTGACTGATCATGCACTGATCACGTGGCTGATCATGCACTGATCACGTGGCTATCATGCACTGATCACGTGGCTGATCATGCACTGATCACGTGACTGATCATGCACTGATCACGTGGCTATCATGCACTGATCACGTGGCTATCATGCACTGATCACGTGGCTGATCATGCACTGATCACGTGACTGATCATGCACTGATCACGTCTATATCATGCACTGATCACGTGACTGATCATGCACTGATCACGTGGATGATCATGCACTGATCACGTGACTGATCATGCACTGATCACGTGGCTATCATGCACTGATCACGTGGCTGATCATGCACTGATCACGTGGCTATCATGCACTGATCACGTGACTGATCATGCACTGATCACGTAACTGATCATGCACTGATCACGTGACTGATCATGCACTGATCACGTGACTGATCATGCACTGATCACGTGACTGATCATGCACTGATCACGTGGCTATCATGCACTGATCACGTGGCTGATCATGCACTGATCACGTGGCTATCATGCACTGATCACGTGACTGATCATGCACTGATCACGTGGCTGATCATGCACTGATCACGTGGCTGATCATGCACTGATCACGTGGCTGATCATGCACTGATCACGTGACTGATCATGCACTGATCACGTGGCTATCATGCACTACTCACGTGGCTGATCATGCAATGATCATGTAGCTACCATGTACTGGTCACGTGACTGATCATACACCCATCAGGTGACTGATCATGCACTGATCACGTGGCTATCATGCACTGATCACGTGGCTGATCATGCACTGATCACGTGCCTGATCATGCACTGATCACGTGACTGATCATGCACTGATCACGTGGCTGATCATGCACTGATCACGTGGCTGATCATGCACTGATCACGTGGCTGATCATGCACTGATACCGTGACTGAGCATGGACTGATCACATGACTATCATGTAGTGATCACGTGACTTAATGGCGCTGATCATGTGACTGATCATGCACTGATCATGTTTGCTATCATACACTGATCATGTGCCTCTGGAGGCAATAAACAAAGAGCTGAGTAGGCACGAATCAAACAGTCAGCAGGCAATAATCATGGAACTCAGCTGTGAGGAATCATGCTGCTCAGCTGGCAATAATCAAGCAGCTGAGCAGGCAGGAATTACGCAGCACAGCTGGCAATTGTCAAGCAGATGACAGGCAGGAATCGTGCAGCTCAGCTGGCAATTGTCAAGCAGATGAGCAGACAGTAATCACGCAGCTCAGCAGGCCCTGATCACGTGACTGAGCATGCACTGTTCACGTGGCTGATCATACACTGATCACGTGATGATCATGCACTGATCACTTGGATATCATGCACTGATCACGTGGCTGATCATACACTGTTCACGTGTCTGACCATGCACTGATCACGTGGCTGATCATACACTGCTCACGTAACTGATCATGCACTGATCACGTGGCTATCATGCACTGATCACGTGGCTGATCATGCACTGATCACGTGGCTGATCACACACTGTCACGTGACTATCATGCACTGATCACGTGGCTATCATGCACTGATCACGTGGCTGATCATGCACTGATCACGTGGCTATCATGCACTGATCACGTGGCTGATCATGCACTGATCACGTGACTGATCATGCACTGATCACGTGGCTATCATGCACTGATCACGTGGCTGATCATGCACTGATCACGTGGCTGATCATGCACTGATCACGTAGCTATCATGTACTGATCACGTGACTGATCATGCACTGATCACGTGGCTGATCATGCACTGATCACGTGGCTGATCATGCACTGATCACGTGACTGATCATGCACTGATCACGTGACTGATCATGCACTGATCACGTGGCTATCATGCACTGATCACGTGGCTGATCATGCACTGATCACGTGGCTATCATGCACTGATCACGTGACTGATCATGCACTGATCACGTAATTGATCATGCACTGATCACGTGGCTGATCATGCACTGATCACGTGGCTGATCATGCACTGATCACGTGACTGATCATGCACTGATCACGTGACTGATCATGCACTGATCACGTGGCTATCATGCACTGATCACGTGGCTGATCATGCACTGATCACGTGGCTGATCATGCACTGATCACATGACTGATCATGCACTGATCACGTGACTGATCATGCACTGATCACGTGGCTATCATGCACTGATCACGTGGCTGATCATGCACTGATCACGTAGCTACCATGTACTGGTCAGTGACTGATCATGCACTGATCACGTGACTGATCATGCACTGATCACGTGGCTATCATGCACTGATCACGTGGCTGATCATGCACTGATCACGTGACTGATCATGCACTGATCACGTGACTGATCATGCACTGATCACGTGGCTATCATGCACTGATCACGTGGCTGATCATGCACTGATCACGTGGCTGATCATGCACTGATCACGTGACTGATCATGCACTGATCACGTGACTATCATGCACTGATCACGTGGCTATCATGCACTGATCACGTGACTGATCATGCACTGATCACGACTGATCATGCACTGATCACGTGACTGATCATGCACTGATCACGTGGCTGATCATGCACTGATCACGTGGCTGATCATGCACTGATCACGTGGCTGATCATGCACTGATCACGTGACTGATCATGCACTGATCACGTGACTGATCATGCACTGATCACGTGACTGATCATGCACTGATCACGTGGCTATCATGCACTGATCACGTGGCTGATCATGCACTGATCATGTAGCTATCATGCACTGATCACGTGACTGATCATACACTGATCACGTGACTGATCATGCACTGATCACGTGGCTGATCATGCACTGATACCGTGACTGAGCATGGACTGATCACATGACTATCATGTAGTGATCACGTGACTTAATGGCGCTGATCATGTGACTGATCATGCGCTGATCATGTTTGCTATCATACACTGATCATGTGCCTCTGGAGGCAATAAACAAAGAGCTGAGTAGGCACGAATCAAACAGTCAGCAGGCAATAATCATGGAACTCAGTGTGAGGAATCATGCTGCTCAGCTGGCAATAATCAAGCAGCTGAGCAGGCAGGAATTACGCAGCACAGCTGGCAATTGTCAAGCAGATGACAGGCAGGAATCGTGCAGCTCAGCTGGCAATTGTCAAGCAGATGAGCAGACAGTAATCACGCAGCTCAGCAGGCCCAGATCACGTGACTGAGCATGCACTGTTCACGTGGCTGATCATACACTGATCACGTGACTGATCATGCACTGATCACGTGGCTATCATGCACTGATCACGTGGCTGATCATACACTGTTCACGTGTCTGACCATGCACTGATCACGTGGCTGATCATACACTGCTCACGTAACTGATCATGCACTGATCACGTGGCTGATCATGCACTGATCAGTGGCTATCATGCACTGATCACGTGGCTGATCATGCACTGATCACGTGACTGATCATGCACTGATCACTGGCTATCATGCACTCATTCACTGGCTATCATGCACTGATCACGTGGCTGATCATGCACTGATCACGTGACTGATCATGCACTGATCACGTCTATATCATGCACTGATCACGTGACTGATCATGCACTGATCACGTGGATGATCATGCACTGATCATGTGATGATCATGCACTGATCACGTGGCTATCATGCACTGATCACGTGGCTGATCATGCACTGATCACGTAGCTACCATGTACTGATCACGTGACTGATCATGCACTGATCACGTAATTGATCATGCACTGATCACGTGACTGATCATGCACTGATCACGTGACTGATCATGCACTGATCACGTGACTGATCATGCACTGATCACGTGGCTATCATGCACTGCTCACGTGGCTGATCATGCAATGATCACGTAGCTACCATGTACTGGTCACGTGACTGATCATGCACTGATCACGTGACTGATCATGCACTGATCACGTGGCTGATCATGCACTGATCACGTGGCTGATCATGCACTGATCACGTGACTGATCATGCACTGATCACGTGACTGATCATGCACTGATCACGTGACTGATCATGCACTGATCACCTGCCTGATCATGCACTGATCACGTGACTGATCATGCACTGATCACATGGCTATCATGCACTGATCACGTGGCTGATCATGCACTGATCACGTGGCTGATCATGCACTGATACCGTGACTGAGCATGGACTGATCACATGACTATCATGTAGTGATCACGTGACTTAATGGCGCTGATCATGTGACTGATCATGCACTGATCATGTTTGCTATCATACACTGATCATGTGCCTCTGGAGGCAATAAACAAAGAGCTGAGTAGGCACGAATCAAACAGTCAGCAGGCAATAATCATGGAACTCAGCTGTGAGGAATCATGCTGCTCAGCTGGCAATAATCAAGCAGCTGAGCAGGCAGGAATTACGCAGCACAGCTGGCAATTGTCAAGCAGATGACAGGCAGGAATCGTGCAGCTCAGCTGGCAATTGTCAAGCAGATGAGCAGACAGTAATCACGCAGCTCAGCAGGCCCTGATCACGTGACTGAGCATGCACTGTTCACGTGGCTGATCATACACTGATCACGTGATGATCATGCACTGATCACTTGGATATCATGCACTGATCACGTGGCTGATCATACACTGTTCACGTGTCTGACCATGCACTGATCACGTGGCTGATCATACACTGCTCACGTAACTGATCATGCACTGATCACGTGGCTATCATGCACTGATCACGTGGCTGAACATGCACTGTTCACGTGGCTGATCACACACCTGTCACGTGACATATCATGCACTGATCACGTGGCACTCATGCACTGATCACGTGGCTGATCATACTCTGCTCACGTAACTCATCATGCACACATCACGTGGCTATCATGCACTGCTCACGTGGCTCGTCATGGAATGATCACGTAGCTACCATATACTGGTCACGTGACTGATCATGCACAGATCACGTAAATGATCATGCACTGTTCACGTGACTGATCATGTACTGATCACGTGACTGATCATGCACTGATCACGTGGCTATCATGCTCTGCTCACGTGGCTGATCATGCAACGATCACGTAGCAACCATGTACTGGTCACGTGACTGATCATGCACTGATCACGTAATTGATCCTGCACTGATCACGTGGCTCATCATGCACTGATCACGTGGCTGATCACACATGTATCACGTGACTGATCATGCACTGATCACGTGGCTATCATGCACTGATCACGTGGATATCATGCACTGATCACGTGGCTGATCACACACGTATCACATGACTGATCATGCACTGATCACGTGGCTATCATGCACTGATCACGTGGCTATCATGCACTGATCACGTGGCTGATCATGCAATGATCACGTAGCTACCATGCACTGATCACGTGACTGATCATGCACTGATCACGTAATTGATCATGCACTGATCACGTGACTGATCATGCACTGATCACGTGACTGATCATGCACTGATCACGTGACTGATCATGCACTGATCACGTGGCTATCATGCACTGATCACGTGGCTGATCATGCACTGATCACGTAGCTATCATGCACTGATCACGTGACTGATCATGCACTGATCACGTAATTGATCATGCACTGATCACGTGGCTGATCATGCACTGATCACGTGGCTGATCATGCACTGATCACGTGACTGATCATGCACTGATCACGTGACTGATCATGCACTGATCACGTGGCTATCATGCACTGATCACGTGGCTGATCATGCACTGATCACGTGACTGATCATGCACTGATCACGTGACTGATCATGCACTGATCACGTGGCTGATCATGCACTGATCACGTAGCTATCATGCACTGGTCAGTGACTGATCATACATGATCACGTGACTGATCATGCACTGATCACGTGGCTATCATGCACTGATCACGTGGCTGATCATGCACTGATCACGTGACTGATCATGCACTGATCACGTGACTGATCATGCACTGATCACGTGGCTATCATGCACTGATCACGTGGCTGATCATGCACTGATCACGTGGCTGATCATGCACTGATCACGTGACTGATCATGCACTGATCACGTGACTGATCATGCACTGATCACGTGGCTATCATGCACTGATCACGTGGCTGATCATGCACTGATCACGTAGCTACCATGCACTGATCACGTGACTGATCATGCACTGATCACGTGACTGATCATGCACTGATCACGTGGCTATCATGCACTGATCACGTGACTGATCATGCACTGATCACGTCTATATCATGCACTGATCACGTGACTGATCATGCACTGATCACGTGGCTGATCATGCACTGATCACGTGACTGATCATGCACTGATCACGTGGCTGATCATGCACTGATCACGTGACTGATCATGCACTGATCACGTGACTGATCATGCACTGATCACGTGACTGATCATGCACTGATCACGTGGCTATCATGCACTACTCACGTGGCTGATCATGCAATGATCATGTAGCTACCATGTACTGGTCACGTGACTGATCATACACCCATCAGGTGACTGATCATGCACTGATCACGTGGCTATCATGCACTGATCACGTGGCTGATCATGCACTGATCACGTGCCTGATCATGCACTGATCACGTGACTGATCATGCACTGATCACGTGGCTATCATGCACTGATCACGTGGCTGATCATGCACTGATCACGTGGCTGATCATGCACTGATACCGTGACTGAGCATGGACTGATCACATGACTATCATGTAGTGATCACGTGACTTAATGGCGCTGATCATGTGACTGATCATGCGCTGATCATGTTTGCTATCATACACTGATCATGTGCCTCTGGAGGCAATAAACAAAGAGCTGAGTAGGCACGAATCAAACAGTCAGCAGGCAATAATCATGGAACTCAGGTGTGAGGAATCATGCTGCTCAGCTGGCAATAATCAAGCAGCTGAGCAGGCAGGAATTACGCAGCACAGCTGGCAATTGTCAAGCAGATGACAGGCAGGAATCGTGCAGCTCAGCTGGCAATTGTCAAGCAGATGAGCAGACAGTAATCACGCAGCTCAGCAGGCCCTGATCACGTGACTGAGCATGCACTGTTCACGTGGCTGATCATACACTGATCACGTGACTGATCATGCACTGATCACGTGGCTATCATGCACTGATCACGTGGCTGATCATACACTGATCACGTGACTGATCATGCACTGATCACGTGGCTATCATGCACTGATCACGTGGCTGATCATGCACTGATCACGTGGCTGATCATGCACTGATCACGTGGCTGATCATGCACTGATCACGTGACTGATCATGCACTGATCACGTGGCTGATCATGCACTGATCAGTGGCTATCATGCACTGATCACGTGGCTGATCATGCACTGATCACGTGACTGATCATGCACTGATCACTGGCTATCATGCACTGATCACTGGCTATCATGCACTGATCACGTGGCTGATCATGCACTGATCACGTGACTGATCATGCACTGATCACGTCTATATCATGCACTGATCACGTGACTGATCATGCACTGATCACGTGGATGATCATGCACTGATCACGTGACTGATCATGCACTGATCACGTGGCTATCATGCA
This sequence comes from Bos javanicus, assembly GCF_032452875.1. Lineage (NCBI taxonomy): Eukaryota > Metazoa > Chordata > Mammalia > Artiodactyla > Bovidae > Bos > Bos javanicus. The sequence continues at coordinate 154,495 of NW_026893777.1, forward strand.
CTGATCACGTGGCTGATCATGCACTGATCACGTAGCTATCATGTACTGATCACGTGACTGATCATGCACTGATCACGTAATTGATCATGCACTGATCACGTGACTGATCATGCACTGATCACGTGACTGATCATGCACTGATCACGTGACTGATCATGCACTGATCACGTGGCTATCATGCACTGATCACGTGGCTGATCATGCACTGATCACGTAGCTACCATGTACTGGTCACGTGACTGATCATGCACTGATCACGTGACTGATCATGCACTGATCACGTGGCTATCATGCACTGATCACGTGGCTGATCATGCACTGATCACGTGGCTGATCATGCACTGATCACGTGACTGATCATGCACTGATCACGTGGCTATCATGCACTGATCACGTGGCTGATCATGCACTGATCACGTGGCTGATCATGCACTGATCACGTGGCTATCATGCACTGATCACGTGGCTGATCATGCACTGATCACGTAGCTACCATGTACTGATCACGTGACTGATCATGCACTGATCACGTGATGATCATGCACTGATCACGTGGCTATCATGCACTGATCACGTGGCTGATCATGCACTGATCACGTGACTGATCATGCACTGATCACGTGACTGATCATGCACTGATCACGTGGCTATCATGCACTGATCACGTGGCTGATCATGCACTGATCACGTGACTGATCATGCACTGATCACGTGGCTGATCATGCACTGATCACGTGGCTATCATGCACTGATCACGTGGCTGATCATGCACTGATCACGTGACTGATCATGCACTGATCACTGGCTATCATGCACTGATCACTGGCTGATCATGCACTGATCACGTGGCTGATCATGCACTGATCACGTGACTGATCATGCACTGATCACGTCTATATCATGCACTGATCACATGACTGATCATGCACTGATCACGTGGATGATCATGCACTGATCACGTGACTGATCATGCACTGATCACGTGGCTGATCATGCACTGATCACGTGACTGATCATGCACTGATCACGTGACTGATCATGCACTGATCACGTGACTGATCATGCACTGATCACGTGGCTATCATGCACTGATCACGTGGCTGATCATGCACTGATCACGTAGCTACCATGCACTGGTCACGTGACTGATCATGCACTGATCACGTGACTGATCATGCACTGATCACGTGGCTGATCATGCACTGATCACGTGGCTGATCATGCACTGATCACGTGACTGATCATGCACTGATCACGTGACTGATCATGCACTGATCACGTGACTGATCATGCACTGATCACGTGCCTGATCATGCACTGATCACGTGACTGATCATGCACTGATCACGTGGCTATCATGCACTGATCACGTGGCTGATCATGCACTGATCACGTGGCTGATCATGCACTGATACGTGACTGATCATGGACTGATCACATGACTATCATGTACTGATCACGTGACTTAATGGCACTGATCATGTGACTGATCATGCACTGATCATGTTTGCTATCATACACTGATCATGTGCCTCTGGAGGCAATAAACAAAGAGCTGAGTAGGCACGAATCATACAGTCAGCAGGCAATAATCATGGAACTCAGGTGTGAGGAATCATGCTGCTCAGCTGGCAATAATCAAGCAGCTGAGCAGGCAGGAATTACGCAGCACAGCTGATAATTGTCAAGCAGATGACAGGCAGGAATCGTGCAGCTCAGCTGGCAATTGTCAAGCAGATGAGCAGACAGTAATCACGCAGCTCAGCAGGCCCTGATCACGTGACTGAGCATGCACTGTTCACGTGGCTGATCATACACTGATCACGTGACTGATCATGCACTGATCACGTGCTATCATGCACTGATCACGTGGCTGATCATGCACTGATCACGTGGCTGATCATGCACTGATCACGTGGCTGATCATGCACTGATCACGTGACTGATCATGCACTGATCACGTGGCTATCATGCACTGATCACGTGGCTATCATGCACTGATCACGTGGCTGATCATGCACTGATCACGTGACTGATCATGCACTGATCACGTCTATATCATGCACTGATCACATGACTGATCATGCACTGATCACGTGGATGATCATGCACTGATCACGTGACTGATCATGCACTGATCACGTGGCTATCATGCACTGATCACGTGGCTGATCATGCAATGATCACGTAGCTATCATGCACTGGTCACGTGACTGATCATGCACTGATCACGTAACTGATCATGCACTGATCACGTGACTGATCATGCACTGATCACGTGACTGATCATGCACTGATCACGTGACTGATCATGCACTGATCACGTGGCTATCATGCACTGATCACGTGGCTGATCATGCACTGATCATGTAGCTACCATGCACTGATCACGTGACTGATCATACACTGATCACGTGACTGATCATGCACTGATCACGTGGCTGATCATGCACTGATACCGTGACTGAGCATGGACTGATCACATGACTATCATGTAGTGATCACGTGACTTAATGGCGCTGATCATGTGACTGATCATGCACTGATCATGTTTGCTATCATACACTGATCATGTGCCTCTGGAGGCAATAAACAAAGAGCTGAGTAGGCACGAATCAAACAGTCAGCAGGCAATAATCATGGAACTCAGGTGTGAGGAATCATGCTGCTCAGCTGGCAATAATCAAGCAGCTGAGCAGGCAGGAATTACGCAGCACAGCTGGCAATTGTCAAGCAGATGACAGGCAGGAATCGTGCAGCTCAGCTGGCAATTGTCAAGCAGATGAGCAGACAGTAATCACGCAGCTCAGCAGGCCCTGATCACGTGACTGAGCATGCACTGTTCACGTGGCTGATCATACACTGATCACGTGACTGATCATGCACTGATCACGTGGCTATCATGCACTGATCACGTGGCTGATCATACACTGTTCACGTGTCTGACCATGCACTGATCACGTGGCTGATCATACACTGCTCACGTAACTGATCATGCACTGATCACGTGGCTGATCATGCACTGATCAGTGGCTATCATGCACTGATCACGTGGCTGATCATGCACTGATCACGTGACTGATCATGCACTGATCACTGGCTATCATGCACTGATCACTGGCTATCATGCACTGATCACGTGGCTGATCATGCACTGATCACGTGACTGATCATGCACTGATCACGTCTATATCATGCACTGATCACGTGACTGATCATGCACTGATCACGTGGATGATCATGCACTGATCATGTGACTGATCATGCACTGATCACGTGGCTATCATGCACTGATCACGTGGCTGATCATGCACTGATCACGTAGCTACCATGTACTGATCACGTGACTGATCATGCACTGATCACGTAATTGATCATGCACTGATCACGTGACTGATCATGCACTGATCACGTGACTGATCATGCACTGATCACGTGACTGATCATGCACTGATCACGTGGCTATCATGCACTGCTCACGTGGCTGATCATGCAATGATCACGTAGCTACCATGTACTGGTCACGTGACTGATCATGCACTGATCACGTGACTGATCATGCACTGATCACGTGGCTGATCATGCACTGATCACGTGGCTGATCATGCACTGATCACGTGACTGATCATGCACTGATCACGTGACTGATCATGCACTGATCACGTGACTGATCATGCACTGATCACCTGCCTGATCATGCACTGATCACGTGACTGATCATGCACTGATCACATGGCTATCATGCACTGATCACGTGGCTGATCATGCACTGATCACGTGGCTGATCATGCACTGATACCGTGACTGAGCATGGACTGATCACATGACTATCATGTAGTGATCACGTGACTTAATGGCGCTGATCATGTGACTGATCATGCACTGATCATGTTTGCTATCATACACTGATCATGTGCCTCTGGAGGCAATAAACAAAGAGCTGAGTAGGCACGAATCATACAGTCAGCAGGCAATAATCATGGAACTCAGCTGTGAGGAATCATGCTGCTCAGCTGGCAATAATCAAGCAGCTGAGCAGGCAGGAATTACGCAGCACAGCTGGCAATTGTCAAGCAGATGACAGGCAGGAATCGTGCAGCTCAGCTGGCAATTGTCAAGCAGATGAGCAGACAGTAATCACGCAGCTCAGCAGGCCCTGATCACGTGACTGAGCATGCACTGTTCACGTGGCTGATCATACACTGATCACGTGACTGATCATGCACTGATCACGTGGCTATCATGCACTGATCACGTGGCTGATCATACACTGTTCACGTGTCTGACCATGCACTGATCACGTGGCTGATCATACACTGCTCACGTAACTGATCATGCACTGATCACGTGGCTGATCATGCACTGATCACGTGGCTGATCATGCACTATCACGTGGCTGATCATGCACTGATCACGTGGCTATCATGCACTGATCACGTGACTGATCATGCACTGATCACGTGACTGATCATGCACTGATCACGTGGCTATCATGCACTGATCACGTGGCTGATCATGCACTGATCACGTGACTGATCATGCACTGATCACGTGACTGATCATGCACTGATCACGTGGCTATCATGCACTGATCACGTGGCTGATCATGCACTGATCACGTGACTGATCATGCACTGATCACGTGGCTGATCATGCACTGATCACGTGGCTATCATGCACTGATCACGTGGCTGATCATGCACTGATCACGTGACTGATCATGCACTGATCACGTGGCTATCATGCACTGATCACTGGCTATCATGCACTGATCACGTGGCTGATCATGCACTGATCACGTGACTGATCATGCACTGATCACGTCTATATCATGCACTGATCACGTGACTGATCATGCACTGATCACGTGGATGATCATGCACTGATCACGTGACTGATCATGCACTGATCACGTGGCTATCATGCACTGATCACGTGGCTGATCATGCACTGATCACGTAGCTATCATGCACTGATCACGTGACTGATCATGCACTGATCACGTGGCTGATCATGCACTGATCACGTGACTGATCATGCACTGATCACGTGACTGATCATGCACTGATCACGTGACTGATCATGCACTGATCACGTGGCTATCATGCACTGATCACGTGGCTGATCATGCAATGATCACGTAGCTACCATGTACTGGTCACGTGACTGATCATGCACTGATCACGTACTGATCATGCACTGATCACGTGGCTGATCATGCACTGATCACGTGGCTGATCATGCACTGATCACGTGACTGATCATGCACTGATCACGTGACTGATCATGCACTGATCACGTGCCTGATCATGCACTGATCACGTGACTGATCATGCACTGATCACGTGGCTATCATGCACTGATCACGTGGCTGATCATGCACTGATCACGTGGCTGATCATGCACTGATACCGTGACTGAGCATGGACTGATCACATGACTATCATGTAGTGATCACGTGACTTAATGGCGCTGATCATGTGACTGATCATGCACTGATCATGTTTGCTATCATACACTGATCATGTGCCTCTGGAGGCAATAAACAAAGAGCTGAGTAGGCACGAATCATACAGTCAGCAGGCAATAATCATGGAACTCAGGTGTGAGGAATCATGCTGCTCAGCTGGCAATAATCAAGCAGCTGAGCAGGCAGGAATTACGCAGCACAGCTGGCAATTGTCAAGCAGATGACAGGCAGGAATCGTGCAGCTCAGCTGGCAATTGTCAAGCAGATGAGCAGACAGTAATCACGCAGCTCAGCAGGCCCTGATCACGTGACTGAGCATGCACTGTTCACGTGGCTGATCATACACTGATCACGTGACTGATCATGCACTGATCACGTGGCTATCATGCACTGATCACGTGGCTGATCATACACTGTTCACGTGTCTGACCATGCACTGATCACGTGGCTGATCATACACTGCTCACGTAACTGATCATGCACTGATCACGTGGCTGATCATGCACTGATCACGTGGCTATCATGCACTATCACGTGGCTGATCATGCAATGATCATGTAGCTACCATGCACTGGTCACGTGACTGATCATACACCCATCACGTGACTGATCATGCACTGATCACGTGGCTATCATGCACTGATCACGTGGCTGATCATGCACTGATCACGTGCCTGATCATGCACTGATCACGTGACTGATCATGCACTGATCACGTGGCTATCATGCACTGATCACGTGGCTGATCATGCACTGATCACGTGGCTGATCATGCACTGATACCGTGACTGATCATGGACTGATCACATGACTATCATGCACTGATCACGTGACTTAATGGCACTGATCATGTGACTGATCATGCACTGATCATGTTTGCTATCATACACTGATCATGTGCCTCTGGAGGCAATAAACAAAGAGCTGAGTAGGCACGAATCAAACAGTCAGCAGGCAATAATCATGGAACTCAGGTGTGAGGAATCATGCTGCTCAGCTGGCAATAATCAAGCAGCTGAGCAGGCAGGAATTACGCAGCACAGCTGATAATTGTCAAGCAGATGACAGGCAGGAATCGTGCAGCTCAGCTGGCAATTGTCAAGCAGATGAGCAGACAGTAATCACGCAGCTCAGCAGGCCCTGATCACGTGACTGATCATGCACTGATCACGTGGCTGATCATACACTGATCACGTGACTGATCATGCACTGATCACTGGCTATCATGCACTGATCACGTGGCTGATCATGCACTGATCACGTGGCTGATCATGCACTGATCACGTGACTGATCATGCACTGATCACGTCTATATCATGCACTGATCACGTGACTGATCATGCACTGATCACGTGGATGATCATGCACTGATCATGTGACTGATCATGCACTGATCACGTGGCTATCATGCACTGATCACGTGGCTGATCATGCACTGATCACGTGGCTATCATGCACTGATCACGTGACTGATCATGCACTGATCACGTAATTGATCATGCACTGATCACGTGACTGATCATGCACTGATCACGTGACTGATCATGCACTGATCACGTGACTGATCATGCACTGATCACGTGGCTATCATGCACTACTCACGTGGCTGATCATGCAATGATCATGTAGCTACCATGTACTGGTCACGTGACTGATCATACACCCATCAGGTGACTGATCATGCACTGATCACGTGGCTATCATGCACTGATCACGTGACTGATCATGCACTGATCACCTGCCTGATCATGCACTGATCACGTGACTGATCATGCACTGATCACGTGGCTATCATGCACTGATCACGTGGCTGATCATGCACTGATCACGTGGCTGATCATGCACTGATACCGTGACTGAGCATGGACTGATCACATGACTATCATGTAGTGATCACGTGACTTAATGGCGCTGATCATGTGACTGATCATGCGCTGATCATGTTTGCTATCATACACTGATCATGTGCCTCTGGAGGCAATAAACAAAGAGCTGAGTAGGCACGAATCAAACAGTCAGCAGGCAATAATCATGGAACTCAGGTGTGAGGAATCATGCTGCTCAGCTGGCAATAATCAAGCAGCTGAGCAGGCAGGAATTACGCAGCACAGCTGGCAATTGTCAAGCAGATGACAGGCAGGAATCGTGCAGCTCAGCTGGCAATTGTCAAGCAGATGAGCAGACAGTAATCACGCAGCTCAGCAGGCCCAGATCACGTGACTGAGCATGCACTGTTCACGTGGCTGATCATACACTGATCACGTGACTGATCATGCACTGATCACGTGGCTATCATGCACTGATCACGTGGCTGATCATACACTGATCACGTGACTGATCATGCACTGATCACGTGGCTATCATGCACTGATCACGTGGCTGATCATGCACTGATCACGTGGCTGATCATGCACTGATCACGTGGCTGATCATGCACTGATCACGTGACTGATCATGCACTGATCACGTGGCTGATCATGCACTGATCAGTGGCTATCATGCACTGATCACGTGGCTGATCATGCACTGATCACGTGACTGATCATGCACTGATCACTGGCTATCATGCACTCATCACTGGCTATCATGCACTGATCACGTGGCTGATCATGCACTGATCACGTGACTGATCATGCACTGATCACGTCTATATCATGCACTGATCACGTGACTGATCATGCACTGATCACGGATGATCATGCACTGATCATGTGACTGATCATGCACTGATCACGTGGCTATCATGCACTGATCACGTGGCTGATCATGCAATGATCACGTAGCTACCATGCACTGATCACGTGACTGATCATGCACTGATCACGTAATTGATCATGCACTGATCACGTGACTGATCATGCACTGATCACGTGACTGATCATGCACTGATCACGTGACTGATCATGCACTGATCACGTGGCTATCATGCACTGATCACGTGGCTGATCATGCACTGATCACGTGGCTATCATGCACTGATCACGTGACTGATCATGCACTGATCACGTGACTGATCATGCACTGATCACGTGGCTGATCATGCACTGATCACGTGGCTGATCATGCACTGATCACGTGACTGATCATGCACTGATCACGTGACTGATCATGCACTGATCACGTGGCTATCATGCACTATCACGTGGCTGATCATGCAATGATCATGTAGCTACCATGTACTGGTCACGTGACTGATCATACACCCATCAGGTGACTGATCATGCACTGATCACGTGGCTATCATGCACTGATCACGTGGCTGATCATGCACTGATCACGTGCCTGATCATGCACTGATCACGTGACTGATCATGCACTGATCACGTGGCTATCATGCACTGATCACGTGGCTGATCATGCACTGATCACGTGGCTGATCATGCACTGATACCGTGACTGAGCATGGACTGATCACATGACTATCATGTAGTGATCACGTGACTTAATGGCGCTGATCATGTGACTGATCATGCACTGATCATGTTTGCTATCATACACTGATCATGTGCCTCTGGAGGCAATAAACAAAGAGCTGAGTAGGCACGAATCAAACAGTCAGCAGGCAATAATCATGGAACTCAGTGTGAGGAATCATGCTGCTCAGCTGGCAATAATCAAGCAGCTGAGCAGGCAGGAATTACGCAGCACAGCTGGCAATTGTCAAGCAGATGACAGGCAGGAATCGTGCAGCTCAGCTGGCAATTGTCAAGCAGATGAGCAGACAGTAATCACGCAGCTCAGCAGGCCCTGATCACGTGACTGAGCATGCACTGTTCACGTGGCTGATCATACACTGATCACGTGACTGATCATGCACTGATCACTGGCTATCATGCACTGATCACTGGCTGATCATGCACTGATCACGTGGCTGATCATACACTGATCACGTGACTGATCATGCACTGATCACGTATATCATGCACTGATCACGTGACTGATCATGCACTGATCACGTGGCTGATCATGCACTGATCATGTGACTGATCATGCACTGATCACGTGGCTATCATGCACTGATCACGTGCTGATCATGCACTGATCACGTGCTATCATGCACTGATCACGTGACTGATCATGCACTGATCACGTGGCTGATCATGCACTGATCACGTGACTGATCATGCACTGTTCACGTGACTGATCATGCACTGATCACGTGACTGATCATGCACTGATCACGTGGCTATCATGCACTACTCACGTGGCTGATCATGCAATGATCATGTAGCTACCATGTACTGGTCACGTGACTGATCATACACTGATCAGGTGACTGATCATGCACTGATCACGTGGCTATCATGCACTGATCACGTGACTGATCATGCACTGATCACGTGCCTGATCATGCACTGATCACGTGACTGATCATGCACTGATCACGTGGCTATCATGCACTGATCACGTGGCTGATCATGCACTGATCACGTGGCTGATCATGCACTGATACCGTGACTGAGCATGGACTGATCACATGACTATCATGTAGTGATCACGTGACTTAATGGCGCTGATCATGTGACTGATCATGCGCTGATCATGTTTGCTATCATACACTGATCATGTGCCTCTGGAGGCAATAAACAAAGAGCTGAGTAGGCACGAATCAAACAGTCAGCAGGCAATAATCATGGAACTCAGGTGTGAGGAATCATGCTGCTCAGCTGGCAATAATCAAGCAGCTGAGCAGGCAGGAATTACGCAGCACAGCTGGCAATTGTCAAGCAGATGACAGGCAGGAATCGTGCAGCTCAGCTGGCAATTGTCAAGCAGATGAGCAGACAGTAATCACGCAGCTCAGCAGGCCCTGATCACGTGACTGAGCATGCACTGTTCACGTGGCTGATCATACACTGATCACGTGACTGATCATGCACTGATCACGTGGCTATCATGCACTGATCACGTGGCTGATCATACACTGATCACGTGTCTGATCATGCACTGATCACGTGGCTGATCATACACTGCTCACGTAACTGATCATGCACTGATCACGTGGCTGATCATGCACTGATCACGTGGCTGATCATGCACTATCACGTGGCTGATCATGCACTGATCACGTAGCTATCATGCACTGATCACGTGACTGATCATGCACTGATCACGTGACTGATCATGCACTGATCACGTGGCTATCATGCACTGATCACGTGGCTGATCATGCACTGATCACGTGACTGATCATGCACTGATCACGTGACTGATCATGCACTGATCACGTGGCTGATCATGCACTGATCACGTGGCTGATCATGCACTGATCACGTGACTGATCATGCACTGATCACGTGGCTGATCATGCACTGATCACGTGGCTATCATGCACTGATCACGTGGCTGATCATGCACTGATCACGTGACTGATCATGCACTGATCACGTGGCTATCATGCACTGATCACGTGGCTATCATGCACTGATCACGTGGCTGATCATGCACTGATCACGTGACTGATCATGCACTGATCACGTCTATATCATGCACTGATCACGTGACTGATCATGCACTGATCACGTGGCTGATCATGCACTGATCACGTGACTGATCATGCACTGATCACGTGGCTATCATGCACTGATCACGTGGCTGATCATGCAATGATCACGTAGCTACCATGTACTGGTCACGTGACTGATCATGCACTGATCACGTAATTGATCATGCACTGATCACGTGGCTGATCATGCACTGATCACGTGACTGATCATGCACTGATCACGTGACTGATCATGCACTGATCACGTGGCTATCATGCACTGATCACGTGGCTGATCATGCACTGATCACGTGGCTATCATGCACTGATCACGTGACTGATCATGCACTGATCACGTGGCTGATCATGCACTGATCACGTGGCTGATCATGCACTGATCACGTGGCTGATCATGCACTGATCACGTGACTGATCATGCACTGATCACGTGACTGATCATGCACTGATCACGTGGCTATCATGCACTACTCACGTGGCTGATCATGCAATGATCATGTAGCTACCATGTACAGGTCACGTGACTGATCATACACCCATCAGGTGACTGATCATGCACTGATCACGTGGCTATCATGCACTGATCACGTGGCTGATCATGCACTGATCACTGCCTGATCATGCACTGATCACGTGACTGATCATGCACTGATCACGTGGCTGATCATGCACTGATCACGTGGCTGATCATGCACTGATCACGTGGCTGATCATGCACTGATACCGTGACTGAGCATGGACTGATCACATGACTATCATGTAGTGATCACGTGACTTAATGGCGCTGATCATGTGACTGATCATGCACTGATCATGTTTGCTATCATACACTGATCATGTGCCTCTGGAGGCAATAAACAAAGAGCTGAGTAGGCACGAATCAAACAGTCAGCAGGCAATAATCATGGAACTCAGGTGTGAGGAATCATGCTGCTCAGCTGGCAATAATCAAGCAGCTGAGGAGGCAGGAATTACGCAGCACAGCTGGCAATTGTCAAGCAGATGACAGGCAGGAATCGTGCAGCTCAGCTGGCAATTGTCAAGCAGATGAGCAGACAGTAATCACGCAGCTCAGCAGGCCCTGATCACGTGACTGAGCATGCACTGTTCACGTGGCTGATCATACACTGATCACGTGATGATCATGCACTGATCACTTGGATATCATGCACTGATCACGTGGCTGATCATACACTGTTCACGTGTCTGACCATGCACTGATCACGTGGCTGATCATACACTGCTCACGTAACTGATCATGCACTGATCACGTGGCTATCATGCACTGATCACGTGGCTGAACATGCACTGTTCACGTGGCTGATCACACACCTGTCACGTGACATATCATGCACTGATCACGTGGCTCTCATGCACTGATCACGTGGCTGATCATGCACTGATCACGTGGATATCATGCACTGATCACGTGGCTGATCATGCACTGATCACGTAACTGATCATGCACTGATCACGTGGCTATCATGCACTGATCACGTGGCTGATCATGCACTGATCACGTGGCTGATCATGCACTGATCACGTAGCTATCATGTACTGATCACGTGACTGATCATGCACTGATCACGTGGCTGATCATGCACTGATCACGTGGCTGATCATGCACTGATCACGGAGTGATCATGCACTGATCACGTGACTGATCATGCACTGATCACGTGGCTATCATGCACTGATCATGGCTGATCATGCACTGATCACGTGGCTACCATGCACTGATCACGTGACTGATCATGCACTGATCACGTGACTGATCATGCACTGATCACGTGGCTGATCATGCACTGATCACGTGGCTGATCATGCACTGATCACGTGACTGATCATGCACTGATCACGTGACTGATCATGCACTGATCACGTGGCTATCATGCACTGATCACGTGGCTGATCATGCACTGATCACGTGACTGATCATGCACTATCACATGACTGATCATGCACTGATCACGTGACTGATCATGCACTGATCACGTGGCTATCATGCACTACTCACGTGGCTGATCATGCAATGATCATGTAGCTACCATGTACTGGTCACGTGACTGATCATACACCCATCAGGTGACTGATCATGCACTGATCACGTGGCTATCATGCACTGATCACGTGGCTGATCATGCACTGATCACGTGCTGATCATGCACTGATCACGTGACTGATCATGCACTGATCACGTGGCTGATCATGCACTGATCACGTGGCTGATCATGCACTGATCACGTGGCTGATCATGCACTGATACCGTGACTGAGCATGGACTGATCACATGACTATCATGTAGTGATCACGTGACTTAATGGCGCTGATCATGTGACTGATCATGCACTGATCATGTTTGCTATCATACACTGATCATGTGCCTCTGGAGGCAATAAACAAAGAGCTGAGTAGGCACGAATCAAACAGTCAGCAGGCAATAATCATGGAACTCAGGTGAGGAATCATGCTGCTCAGCTGGCAATAATCAAGCAGCTGAGCAGGCAGGAATTACGCAGCACAGCTGGCAATTGTCAAGCAGATGACAGGCAGGAATCGTGCAGCTCAGCTGGCAATTGTCAAGCAGATGAGCAGACAGTAATCACGCAGCTCAGCAGGCCCTGATCACGTGACTGAGCATGCACTGTTCACGTGGCTGATCATACACTGATCACGTGACTGATCATGCACTGATCACTGGCTATCATGCACTGATCACTGGCTGATCATGCACTGATCACGTGGCTGATCATACACTGATCACGTGACTGATCATGCACTGATCACGTCTATATCATGCACTGATCACGTGACTGATCATGCACTGATCACGTGGATGATCATGCACTGATCATGACTGATCATGCACTGATCACGTGGCTATCATGCACTGATCACGTGCTGATCATGCACTGATCACGTGGCTATCATGCACTGATCACGTGACTGATCATGCACTGATCACGTAATTGATCATGCACTGATCACGTGACTGATCATGCACTGTTCACGTGACTGATCATGCACTGATCACGTGACTGATCATGCACTGATCACGTGGCTATCATGCACTACTCACGTGGCTGATCATGCAATGATCATGTAGCTACCATGTACTGGTCACGTGACTGATCATGCACTGATCACGTGACTGATCATGCACTGATCACGTGGCTATCATGCACTGATCACGTGACTGATCATGCACTGATCACCTGCCTGGTCATGCACTGATCACGTGACTGATCATGCACTGATCACATGGCTATCATGCACTGATCACGTGGCTGATCATGCACTGATCACGTGGCTGATCATGCACTGATACCGTGACTGAGCATGGACTGATCACATGACTATCATGTAGTGATCACGTGACTTAATGGCGCTGATCATGTGACTGATCATGCACTGATCATGTTTGCTATCATACACTGATCATGTGCCTCTGGAGGCAATAAACAAAGAGCTGAGTAGGCACGAATCAAACAGTCAGCAGGCAATAATCATGGAACTCAGGTGAGGAATCATGCTGCTCAGCTGGCAATAATCAAGCAGCTGAGCAGGCAGGAATTACGCAGCACAGCTGATAATTGTCAAGCAGATGACAGGCAGGAATCGTGCAGCTCAGCTGGCAATTGTCAAGCAGATGAGCAGACAGTAATCACGCAGCTCAGCAGGCCCTGATCACGTGACTGAGCATGCACTGTTCACGTGGCTGATCATACACTGATCACGTGACTGATCATGCACTGATCACGTGGCTATCATGCACTGATCACGTGGCTGATCATACACTGATCACGTGACTGATCATGCACTGATCACGTGGCTATCATGCACTGATCACGTGGCTGATCATGCACTGATCACGTGGCTGATCATGCACTGATCACGTGGCTGATCATGCACTGCCACGTGACTGATCATGCACTGATCACGTGGCTGATCATGCACTGATCAGTGGCTATCATGCACTGATCACGTGGCTGATCATGCACTGATCACGTGACTGATCATGCACTGATCATCTGGCTATCATGCACTGATCACTGGCTATCATGCACTGATCACGTGGCTGATCATGCACTGATCACGTGACTGATCATGCACTGATCACGTCTATATCATGCACTGATCACATGACTGATCATGCACTGATCACGTGATCATGCACTGATCACGTGACTGATCATGCACTGATCACGTGGCTATCATGCACTGATCACGTGGCTGATCATGCAATGATCACGTAGCTACCATGTACTGGTCACGTGACTGATCATGCACTGATCACGTAATTGATCATGCACTGATCACGTGACTGATCATGCACTGATCACGTGGTGATCATGCACTGATCACGTGACTGATCATGCACTGATCACGTGGCTATCATGCACTGATCACGTGGCTGATCATGCACTGATCACGTGGCTATCATGCACTGATCACGTGACTGATCATGCACTGATCACGACTGATCATGCACTGATCACGTGGCTGATCATGCACTGATCACGTGGCTGATCATGCACTGATCACGTGACTGATCATGCACTGATCACGTGACTGATCATGCACTGATCACGTGGCTATCATGCACTACACGTGGCTGATCATGCAATGATCATGTAGCTACCATGTACTGGTCACGTGACTGATCATACACCCATCAGGTGACTGATCATGCACTGATCACGTGGCTATCATGCACTGATCACGTGGCTGATCATGCACTGATCACGTGCCTGATCATGCACTGATCACGTGACATCATGCACTGATCACGTGGCTGATCATGCACTGATCACGTGGCTGATCATGCACTGATCACGTGGCTGATCATGCACTGATACCGTGACTGAGCATGGACTGATCACATGACTATCATGTAGTGATCACGTGACTTAATGGCACTGATCATGTGACTGATCATGCACTGATCATGTTTGCTATCATACACTGATCATGTGCCTCTGGAGGCAATAAACAAAGAGCTGAGTAGGCACGAATCAAACAGTCAGCAGGCAATAATCATGGAACTCAGGTGTGAGGAATCATGCTGCTCAGCTGGCAATAATCAAGCAGCTGAGCAGGCAGGAATTACGCAGCACAGCTGATAATTGTCAAGCAGATGACAGGCAGGAATCGTGCAGCTCAGCTGGCAATTGTCAAGCAGATGAGCAGACAGTAATCACGCAGCTCAGCAGGCCCTGATCACGTGACTGAGCATGCACTGTTCACGTGGCTGATCATACACTGATCACGTGACTGATCATGCACTGATCACTGGCTATCATGCACTGATCACTGGCTATCATGCACTGATCACGTGGCTGATCATGCACTGATCACGTGACTGATCATGCACTGATCACGTCTATATCATGCACTGATCACGTGACTGATCATGCACTGATCACGTGGCTGATCATACACTGATCACGTGACTGATCATGCACTGATCACGTGGCTATCATGCACTGATCACGTGGCTGATCATGCACTGATCACGTAGCTATCATGCACTGATCACGTGACTGATCATGCACTGATCACGTAATTGATCATGCACTGATCACGTGACTTATCATGCACTGTTCACGTGACTGATCATGCACTGATCACGTGACTGATCATGCACTGATCACGTGGCTATCATGCACTACTCACGTGGCTGATCATGCAATGATCATGTAGCTACCATGTACTGGTCACGTGACTGATCATACACCCATCAGGTGACTGATCATGCACTGATCACGTGGCTATCATGCACTGATCACGTGACTGATCATACACTGATCACCTGCCTGGTCATGCACTGATCACGTGACAAATCATGCACTGATCACATGGCTATCATGAACTGATCACCTGGCTGATCATGCACTGATCACGTGGCTGATCATGCACTGATACCGTGACTGAGCATGGACTGATCACATGACTATCATGTAGTGATCACGTGACTTAATGGCGCTGATCATGTGACTGATCATGCGCTGATCATGTTTGCTATCATACACTGATCATGTGCCTCTGGAGGCAATAAACAAAGAGCTGAGTAGGCACGAATCAAACAGTCAGCAGGCAATAATCATGGAACTCAGGTGTGAGGAATCATGCTGCTCAGCTGGCAATAATCAAGCAGCTGAGCAGGCAGGAATTACGCAGCACAGCTGGCAATTGTCAAGCAGATGACAGGCAGGAATCGTGCAGCTCAGCTGGCAATTGTCAAGCAGATGAGCAGACAGTAATCACGCAGCTCAGCAGGCCCAGATCACGTGACTGAGCATGCACTGTTCACGTGGCTGATCATACACTGATCACGTGACTGATCATGCACTGATCACGTGGCTATCATGCACTGATCACGTGGCTGATCATACACTGCTCACGTAACTGATCATGCACTGATCACGTGGCTATCATGCACTGATCACGTGGCTGATCATGCACTGATCACGTGGCTGATCATGCACTGATCACGTGGCTGATCATGCACTGATCACGTGACTGATCATGCACTGATCACGTGGCTGATCATGCACTGATCAGTGGCTATCATGCACTGATCACGTGGCTGATCATACACTGATCACGTGACTGATCATGCACTGATCATCTGGCTATCATGCACTCATTCACTGGCTATCATGCACTGATCACGTGGCTGATCATACACTGATCACGTGACTGATCATGCACTGATCACGTCTATATCATGCACTGATCACGTGACTGATCATGCACTGATCACGTGGATGATCATGCACTGATCATGCTGATCATGCACTGATCACGTGGCTATCATGCACTGATCACGTGGCTGATCATGCAATGATCACGTAGCTACCATGTACTGGTCACGTGACTGATCATGCACTGATCACGTAATTGATCATGCACTGATCACGTGACTGATCATGCACTGATCACGTGACTGATCATGCACTGATCACGTGACTGATCATGCACTGATCACGTGGCTATCATGCACTGATCACGTGGCTGATCATGCACTGATCACGTGGCTACCATGCACTGATCACGTGACTGATCATGCACTGATCACGTGACTGATCATGCACTGATCACGTGGCTGATCATGCACTGATCACGTGGCTGATCATGCACTGATCACGTGACTGATCATGCACTGATCACGTGACTGATCATGCACTGATCACGTGGCTATCATGCACTACTCACGTGGCTGATCATGCAATGATCATGTAGCTACCATGTACTGGTCACGTGACTGATCATACACCCATCAGGTGACTGATCATGCACTGATCACGTGGCTATCATGCACTGATCACGTGGCTGATCATGCACTGATCACCTGCCTGATCATGCACTGATCACGTGACTGATCATGCACTGATCACGTGGCTATCATGAACTGATCACCTGGCTGATCATGCACTGATCACGTGGCTGATCATGCACTGATACCGTGACTGAGCATGGACTGATCACATGACTATCATGTAGTGATCACGTGACTTAATGGCGCTGATCATGTGACTGATCATGCACTGATCATGTTTGCTATCATACACTGATCATGTGCCTCTGGAGGCAATAAACAAAGAGCTGAGTAGGCACGAATCAAACAGTCAGCAGGCAATAATCATGGAACTCAGCTGTGAGGAATCATGCTGCTCAGCTGGCAATAATCAAGCAGCTGAGCAGGCAGGAATTACGCAGCACAGCTGGCAATTGTCAAGCAGATGACAGGCAGGAATCGTGCAGCTCAGCTGGCAATTGTCAAGCAGATGAGCAGACAGTAATCACGCAGCTCAGCAGGCCCTGATCACGTGACTGAGCATGCACTGTTCACGTGGCTGATCATACACTGATCACGTGATGATCATGCACTGATCACTTGGATATCATGCACTGATCACGTGGCTGATCATACACTGTTCACGTGTCTGACCATGCACTGATCACGTGGCTGATCATACACTGCTCACGTAACTGATCATGCACTGATCACGTGGCTATCATGCACTGATCACGTGGCTGAACATGCACTGATCACGTGGCTGATCACACACTGTCACGTGACTATCATGCACTGATCACGTGGCTATCATGCACTGATCACGTGGCTGATCATGCACTGATCACGTGGCTATCATGCACTGATCACGTGGCTGATCATGCACTGATCACGTGACTGATCATGCACTGATCACGTGGCTATCATGCACTGATCACGTGGCTATCATGCACTGATCACGTGGCTGATCATGCACTGATCACGTAGCTGATCATGTACTGATCACGTGACTGATCATGCACTGATCACGTAATTGATCATGCACTGATCACGTGGCTGATCATGCACTGATCACGTGAGTGATCATGCACTGATCACGTGACTGATCATGCACTGATCACGTGGCTATCATGCACTGATCACGTGGCTGATCATGCACTGATCACGTAGCTATCATGTACTGGTCACGTGACTGATCATGCACTGATCACGTGATTGATCATGCACTGATCACGTGGCTGATCATGCACTGATCACGTGGCTGATCATGCACTGATCACGTGACTGATCATGCACTGATCACGTGACTGATCATGCACTGATCACGTGGCTATCATGCACTGATCACGTGGCTGATCATGCACTGATCACGTGGCTGATCATGCACTGATCACATGACTGATCATGCACTGATCACGTGACTGATCATGCACTGATCACGTGGCTATCATGCACTGATCACGTGGCTGATCATGCAATGATCATGTAGCTACCATGTACTGGTCACGTGACTGATCATACACTGATCACGTGACTGATCATGCACTGATCACGTGGCTATCATGCACTGATCACGTGGCTGATCATGCACTGATCACGTGCCTGATCATGCACTGATCACGTGACTGATCATGCACTGATCACGTGGCTGATCATGCACTGATCACGTGGCTGATCATGCACTGATCACGTGGCTGATCATGCACTGATACGTGACTGATCATGCACTGATCACATGACTATCATGCACTGATCACGTGGCTATCATGCACTGATCACGTGACTGATCATGCACTGATCACGTCTATATCATGCACTGATCACGTGACTGATCATGCACTGATCACGTGGCTGATCATGCACTGATCATGACTGATCATGCACTGATCACGTGGCTGATCATGCACTGATCACGTGACTGATCATGCACTGATCACGTGACTGATCATGCACTGATCACGTGACTGATCATGCACTGATCACGTGGCTATCATGCACTATCACGTGGCTGATCATGCACTGATCACGTAGCTATCATGCACTGATCACGTGACTGATCATGCACTGATCACGTGACTGATCATGCACTGATCACGTGGCTGATCATGCACTGATCACGTGGCTGATCATGCACTGATCACGTGGCTGATCATGCACTGATCACGTGACTGATCATGCACTGATCACGTCTATATCATGCACTGATCACGTGACTGATCATGCACTGATCACGTGGATGATCATGCACTGATCATGTGACTGATCATGCACTGATCACGTGGCTATCATGCACTGATCACGTGGCTGATCATGCACTGATCACGTAGCTATCATGCACTGATCACGTGACTGATCATGCACTGATCACGTAATTGATCATGCACTGATCACGTGACTGATCATGCACTGATCACGTGACTGATCATGCACTGATCACGTGACTGATCATGCACTGATCACGTGGCTATCATGCACTGATCACGTGGCTGATCATGCACTGATCACGTGGCTATCATGCACTGATCACGTGACTGATCATGCACTGATCACGTGATCATGCACTGATCACGTGGCTGATCATGCACTGATCACGTGGCTGATCATGCACTGATCACGTGACTGATCATGCACTGATCACGTGACTGATCATGCACTGATCACGTGGCTATCATGCACTGATCACGTGGCTGATCATGCAATGATCATGTAGCTACCATGTACTGGTCACGTGACTGATCATACACCCATCAGGTGACTGATCATGCACTGATCACGTGGCTATCATGCACTGATCACGTGGCTGATCATGCACTGATCACCTGCCTGATCATGCACTGATCACGTGACTGATCATGCACTGATCACGTGGCTATCATGCACTGATCACGTGGCTGATCATGCACTGATCACGTGGCTGATCATGCACTGATACCGTGACTGAGCATGGACTGATCACATGACTATCATGTAGTGATCACGTGACTTAATGGCGCTGATCATGTGACTGATCATGCACTGATCATGTTTGCTATCATACACTGATCATGTGCCTCTGGAGGCAATAAACAAAGAGCTGAGTAGGCACGAATCAAACAGTCAGCAGGCAATAATCATGGAACTCAGGTGTGAGGAATCATGCTGCTCAGCTGGCAATAATCAAGCAGCTGAGCAGGCAGGAATTACGCAGCACAGCTGATAATTGTCAAGCAGATGACAGGCAGGAATCGTGCAGCTCAGCTGGCAATTGTCAAGCAGATGAGCAGACAGTAATCACGCAGCTCAGCAGGCCCTGATCACGTGACTGAGCATGCACTGTTCACGTGGCTGATCATACACTGATCACGTGACTGATCATGCACTGATCACTGGCTATCATGCACTGATCACTGGCTGATCATGCACTGATCACGTGGCTGATCATACACTGATCACGTGACTGATCATGCACTGATCACGTCTATATCATGCACTGATCACGTGACTGATCATGCACTGATCACGTGGCTGATCATACACTGATCACGTGACTGATCATGCACTGATCACGTGGCTATCATGCACTGATCACGTGGCTGATCATGCACTGATCACGTAGCTACATGTACTGATCACGTGAGTGATCATGCACTGATCACGTAATTGATCATGCACTGATCACGTGACTGATCATGCACTGTTCACGTGACTGATCATGCACTGATCACGTGACTGATCATGCACTGATCACGTGGCTATCATGCACTACTCACGTGGCTGATCATGCAATGATCATGTAGCTACCATGTACTGGTCACGTGACTGATCATACACCCATCAGGTGACTGATCATGCACTGATCACGTGGCTATCATGCACTGATCACGTGACTGATCATGCACTGATCACGTGCCTGGTCATGCACTGATCACGTGACTGATCATGCACTGATCACATGGCTATCATGCACTGATCACGTGGCTGATCATGCACTGATCACGTGGCTGATCATGCACTGATACCGTGACTGAGCATGGACTGATCACATGACTATCATGTAGTGATCACGTGACTTAATGGCGCTGATCATGTGACTGATCATGCGCTGATCATGTTTGCTATCATACACTGATCATGTGCCTCTGGAGGCAATAAACAAAGAGCTGAGTAGGCACGAATCAAACAGTCAGCAGGCAATAATCATGGAACTCAGCTGTGAGGAATCATGCTGCTCAGCTGGCAATAATCAAGCAGCTGAGCAGGCAGGAATTACGCAGCACAGCTGATAATTGTCAAGCAGATGACAGGCAGGAATCGTGCAGCTCAGCTGGCAATTGTCAAGCAGATGAGCAGACAGTAATCACGCAGCTCAGCAGGCCCAGATCACGTGACTGAGCATGCACTGTTCACGTGGCTGATCATACACTGATCACGTGACTGATCATGCACTGATCACGTGGCTATCATGCACTGATCACGTGGCTGATCATACACTGATCACGTGACTGATCATGCACTGATCACGTGGCTATCATGCACTGATCACGTGGCTGATCATGCACTGATCACGTGGCTGATCATGCACTGATCACGTGGCTGATCATGCACTGATCACGTGACTGATCATGCACTGATCACGTGGCTGATCATGCACTGATCAGTGGCTATCATGCACTGATCACGTGGCTGATCATACACTGATCACGTGACTGATCATGCACTGATCATCTGGCTATCATGCACTCATCACTGGCTATCATGCACTGATCACGTGGCTGATCATACACTGATCACGTGACTGATCATGCACTGATCACGTCTATATCATGCACTGATCACGTGACTGATCATGCACTGATCACGTGGATGATCATGCACTGATCATGTGACTGATCATGCACTGATCACGTGGCTATCATGCACTGATCACGTGGCTGATCATGCAATGATCACGTAGCTACCATGTACTGGTCACGTGACTGATCATGCACTGATCACGTAATTGATCATGCACTGATCACGTGACTGATCATGCACTGATCACGTGACTGATCATGCACTGATCACGTGACTGATCATGCACTGATCACGTGGCTATCATGCACTGATCACGTGGCTGATCATGCACTGATCACGTGGCTATCATGCACTGATCACGTGACTGATCATGCACTGATCACGTGGCTGATCATGCACTGATCACGTGGCTGATCATGCACTGATCACGTGGCTGATCATGCACTGATCACGTGACTGATCATGCACTGATCACGTGACTGATCATGCACTGATCACGTGGCTATCATGCACTACTCACGTGGCTGATCATGCAATGATCATGTAGCTACCATGTACTGGTCACGTGACTGATCATACACCCATCAGGTGACTGATCATGCACTGATCACGTGGCTATCATGCACTGATCACGTGGCTGATCATGCACTGATCACGTGCCTGGTCATGCACTGATCACGTGACTGATCATGCACTGATCACGTGGCTGATCATGAACTGATCACCTGGCTGATCATGCACTGATCACGTGGCTGATCATGCACTGATACCGTGACTGAGCATGGACTGATCACATGACTATCATGTAGTGATCACGTGACTTAATGGCGCTGATCATGTGACTGATCATGCACTGATCATGTTTGCTATCATACACTGATCATGTGCCTCTGGAGGCAATAAACAAAGAGCTGAGTAGGCACGAATCAAACAGTCAGCAGGCAATAATCATGGAACTCAGCTGTGAGGAATCATGCTGCTCAGCTGGCAATAATCAAGCAGCTGAGCAGGCAGGAATTACGCAGCACAGCTGGCAATTGTCAAGCAGATGACAGGCAGGAATCGTGCAGCTCAGCTGGCAATTGTCAAGCAGATGAGCAGACAGTAATCACGCAGCTCAGCAGGCCCTGATCACGTGACTGAGCATGCACTGTTCACGTGGCTGATCATACACTGATCACGTGATGATCATGCACTGATCACTTGGATATCATGCACTGATCACGTGGCTGATCATACACTGTTCACGTGTCTGACCATGCACTGATCACGTGGCTGATCATACACTGCTCACGTAACTGATCATGCACTGATCACGTGGCTATCATGCACTGATCACGTGGCTGATCATGCACTGTTCACGTGGCTGATCACACACTGTCACGTGACATATCATGCACTGATCACGTGGCTCATGCACTGATCACGTGGCTGATCATGCACTGATCACGTGGCTATCATGCACTGATCACGTGGCTGATCATGCACTGATCACGTGACTGATCATGCACTGATCACGTGGCTATCATGCACTGATCACGTGGCTGATCATGCACTGATCACGTGGCTGATCATGCACTGATCACGTAGCTATCATGTACTGATCACGTGACTGATCATGCACTGATCACGTGGCTGATCATGCACTGATCACGTGGCTGATCATGCACTGATCACGTGAGTGATCATGCACTGATCACGTGACTGATCATGCACTGATCACGTGGCTATCATGCACTGATCACGTGGCTGATCATGCACTGATCACGTGGCTATCATGCACTGGTCACGTGACTGATCATGCACTGATCACGTACTGATCATGCACTGATCACGTGGCTGATCATGCACTGATCACGTGGCTGATCATGCACTGATCACGTGACTGATCATGCACTGATCACGTGACTGATCATGCACTGATCACGTGGCTATCATGCACTGATCACGTGGCTGATCATGCACTGATCACGTGGCTGATCATGCACTGATCACATGACTGATCATGCACTGATCACGTGACTGATCATGCACTGATCACGTGGCTATCATGCACTGATCACGTGGCTGATCATGCACTGATCATGTAGCTACCATGTACTGGTCACGTGACTGATCATACACTGATCACGTGACTGATCATGCACTGATCACGTGGCTATCATGCACTGATCACGTGGCTGATCATGCACTGATCACGTGCCTGATCATGCACTGATCACGTGACTGATCATGCACTGATCACGTGGCTGATCATGCACTGATCACGTGGCTGATCATGCACTGATCACGTGGCTGATCATGCACTGATCACGTGACTGATCATGCACTGATCACGTGACTATCATGCACTGATCACGTGGCTATCATGCACTGATCACGTGACTGATCATGCACTGATCACGTCTATATCATGCACTGATCACGTGACTGATCATGCACTGATCACGTGGCTGATCATGCACTGATCACGTGACTGATCATGCACTGATCACGTGGCTGATCATGCACTGATCACGTGACTGATCATGCACTGATCACGTGACTGATCATGCACTGATCACGTGACTGATCATGCACTGATCACGTGGCTATCATGCACTGATCACGTGGCTGATCATGCACTGATCACGTGGCCATGCACTGATCACGTGACTGATCATACACTGATCACGTGACTGATCATGCACTGATCACGTGGCTGATCATGCACTGATACCGTGACTGAGCATGGACTGATCACATGACTATCATGTAGTGATCACGTGACTTAATGGCGCTGATCATGTGACTGATCATGCGCTGATCATGTTTGCTATCATACACTGATCATGTGCCTCTGGAGGCAATAAACAAAGAGCTGAGTAGGCACGAATCAAACAGTCAGCAGGCAATAATCATGGAACTCAGGTGTGAGGAATCATGCTGCTCAGCTGGCAATAATCAAGCAGCTGAGCAGGCAGGAATTACGCAGCACAGCTGATAATTGTCAAGCAGATGACAGGCAGGAATCGTGCAGCTCAGCTGGCAATTGTCAAGCAGATGAGCAGACAGTAATCACGCAGCTCAGCAGGCCCTGATCACGTGACTGAGCATGCACTGTTCACGTGGCTGATCATACACTGATCACGTGACTGATCATGCACTGATCACGTGGCTATCATGCACTGATCACGTGGCTGATCATACACTGATCACGTGTCTGACCATGCACTGATCACGTGGCTGATCATACACTGCACGTAACTGATCATGCACTGATCACGTGGCTGATCATGCACTGATCACGTGGCTATCATGCACTGATCACGTGGCTGATCATGCACTGATCACGTGACTGATCATGCACTGATCATGGCTATCATGCACTGATCACTGGCTATCATGCACTGATCACGTGGCTGATCATGCACTGATCACGTGACTGATCATGCACTGATCACGTCTATATCATGCACTGATCACATGACTGATCATGCACTGATCACGTGGATGATCATACACTGATCATGTGACTGATCATGCACTGATCACGTGGCTATCATGCACTGATCACGTGGCTGATCATGCAATGATCACGTAGCTACCATGTACTGGTCACGTGACTGATCATGCACTGATCACGTAATTGATCATGCACTGATCACGTGACTGATCATGCACTGATCACGTGATGATCATGCACTGATCACGTGACTGATCATGCACTGATCACGTGGCTATCATGCACTGATCACGTGGCTGATCATGCAATGATCACGTAGCTACCATGTACTGGTCACGTGACTGATCATGCACTGATCACGTGATTGATCATGCACTGATCACGTGGCTGATCATGCACTGATCACGTGGCTGATCATGCACTGATCACGTGACTGATCATGCACTGATCACGTGACTGATCATGCACTGATCACGTGACTGATCATGCACTGATCACGTGGCTGATCATGCACTGATCACGTGACAATCATGCACTGATCACATAGCTATCATGCACTGATCACGTGGCTGATCATGCACTGATCACGTGGCTGATCATGCACTGATACCGTGACTGAGCATGGACTGATCACATGACTATCATGTAGTGATCACGTGACTTAATGGCACTGATCATGTGACTGATCATGCACTGATCATGTTTGCTATCATACACTGATCATGTGCCTCTGGAGGCAATAAACAAAGAGCTGAGTAGGCACGAATCATACAGTCAGCAGGCAATAATCATGGAACTCAGCTGTGAGGAATCATGCTGCTCAGCTGGCAATAATCAAGCAGCTGAGCAGGCAGGAATTACGCAGCACAGCTGGCAATTGTCAAGCAGATGACAGGCAGGAATCGTGCAGCTCAGCTGGCAATTGTCAAGCAGATGAGCAGACAGTAATCACGCAGCTCAGCAGGCCCTGATCACGTGACTGAGCATGCACTGTTCACGTGGCTGATCATACACTGATCACGTGATGATCATGCACTGATCACGTGGATATCATGCACTGATCACGTGGCTGATCATACACTGATCACGTGTCTGATCATGCACTGATCACGTGGCTGATCATACACTGATCACGTAACTGATCATGCACTGATCACGTGGCTATCATGCACTGATCACGTGGCTGATCATGCACTGATCACGTGGCTGATCATGCACTGATCACGTGACATATCATGCACTGATCACGTGGCATCATGCACTGATCACGTGGCTGATCATGCACTGATCACGTGACTGATCATGCACTGATCACGTGGCTATCATGCACTACTCACGTGGCTGATCATGCAATGATCATGTAGCTACCATGTACTGGTCACGTGACTGATCATACACCCATCAGGTGACTGATCATGCACTGATCACGTGGCTATCATGCACTGATCACGTGGCTGATCATGCACTGATCACGTGCCTGGTCATGCACTGATCACGTGACTGATCATGCACTGATCACGTGGCTATCATGAACTGATCACGTGGCTGATCATGCACTGATCACGTGGCTGATCATGCACTGATACCGTGACTGAGCATGGACTGATCACATGACTATCATGTAGTGATCACGTGACTTAATGGCACTGATCATGTGACTGATCATGCACTGATCATGTTTGCTATCATACACTGATCATGTGCCTCTGGAGGCAATAAACAAAGAGCTGAGTAGGCACGAATCAAACAGTCAGCAGGCAATAATCATGGAACTCAGGTGTGAGGAATCATGCTGCTCAGCTGGCAATAATCAAGCAGCTGAGCAGGCAGGAATTACGCAGCACAGCTGATAATTGTCAAGCAGATGACAGGCAGGAATCGTGCAGCTCAGCTGGCAATTGTCAAGCAGATGAGCAGACAGTAATCACGCAGCTCAGCAGGCCCAGATCACGTGACTGAGCATGCACTGTTCACGTGGCTGATCATACACTGATCACGTGACTGATCATGCACTGATCACGTGGCTATCATGCACTGATCACGTGGCTGATCATACACTGTTCACGTGTCTGACCATGCACTGATCACGTGGCTGATCATACACTGCTCACGTAACTGATCATGCACTGATCACGTGGCTGATCATGCACTGATCACGTGGCTATCATGCACTGATCACGTGGCTGATCATGCACTGATCACGTGACTGATCATGCACTGATCACTGGCTATCATGCACTGATCACTGGCTATCATGCACTGATCACGTGGCTGATCATGCACTGATCACGTGACTGATCATGCACTGATCACGTCTATATCATGCACTGATCACGTGACTGATCATGCACTGATCACGTGGATGATCATGCACTGATCACGTGACTGATCATGCACTGATCACGTGGCTATCATGCACTGCTCACGTGGCTGATCATGCAATGATCACGTAGCTACCATGTACTGATCACGTGACTGATCATGCACTGATCACGAATTGATCATGCACTGATCACGTGACTGATCATGCACTGATCACGTGACTGATCATGCACTGATCACGTGACTGATCATGCACTGATCACGTGGCTATCATGCACTGCTCACGTGGCTGATCATGCAATGATCACGTAGCTACCATGTACTGGTCACGTGACTGATCATGCACTGATCACGTGACTGATCATGCACTGATCACGTGGCTGATCATGCACTGATCACGTGGCTGATCATGCACTGATCACGTGACTGATCATGCACTGATCACGTGACTGATCATGCACTGATCACGTGACTGATCATGCACTGATCACCTGCCTGATCATGCACTGATCACGTGACAAATCATGCACTGATCACATGGCTATCATGAACTGATCACCTGGCTGATCATGCACTGATCACGTGGCTGATCATGCACTGATACCGTGACTGAGCATGGACTGATCACATGACTATCATGTAGTGATCACGTGACTTAATGGCGCTGATCATGTGACTGATCATGCACTGATCATGTTTGCTATCATACACTGATCATGTGCCTCTGGAGGCAATAAACAAAGAGCTGAGTAGGCACGAATCAAACAGTCAGCAGGCAATAATCATGGAACTCAGCTGTGAGGAATCATGCTGCTCAGCTGGCAATAATCAAGCAGCTGAGCAGGCAGGAATTACGCAGCACAGCTGGCAATTGTCAAGCAGATGACAGGCAGGAATCGTGCAGCTCAGCTGGCAATTGTCAAGCAGATGAGCAGACAGTAATCACGCAGCTCAGCAGGCCCTGATCACGTGACTGAGCATGCACTGTTCACGTGGCTGATCATACACTGATCACGTGATGATCATGCACTGATCACTTGGATATCATGCACTGATCACGTGGCTGATCATACACTGTTCACGTGTCTGACCATGCACTGATCACGTGGCTGATCATACACTGCTCACGTAACTGATCATGCACTGATCACGTGGCTATCATGCACTGATCACGTGGCTGAACATGCACTGTTCACGTGGCTGATCACACACCTGTCACGTGACATATCATGCACTGATCACGTGGCACTCATGCACTGATCACGTGGCTGATCATACTCTGCTCACGTAACTCATCATGCACACATCACGTGGCTATCATGCACTGCTCACGTGGCTCGTCATGGAATGATCACGTAGCTACCATATACTGGTCACGTGACTGATCATGCACAGATCACGTAAATGATCATGCACTGTTCACGTGACTGATCATGTACTGATCACGTGACTGATCATGCACTGATCACGTGGCTATCATGCTCTGCTCACGTGGCTGATCATGCAACGATCACGTAGCAACCATGTACTGGTCACGTGACTGATCATGCACTGATCACGTAATTGATCCTGCACTGATCACGTGGCTCATCATGCACTGATCACGTGGCTGATCACACATGTATCACGTGACTGATCATGCACTGATCACGTGGCTCATGCACTGATCACGTGGATATCATGCACTGATCACGTGGCTGATCACACACGTATCACATGACTGATCATGCACTGATCACGTGGCTATCATGCACTGATCACGTGGCTATCATGCACTGATCACGTGGCTGATCATGCAATGATCACGTAGCTACCATGTACTGGTCACGTGACTGATCATGCACTGATCACGTAACTGATCATGCACTGATCACGTGACTGATCATGCACTGATCACGTGGTGATCATGCACTGATCACGTGACTGATCATGCACTGATCACGTGGCTATCATGCACTGATCACGTGGCTGATCATGCACTGATCACGTAGCTATCATGCACTGATCACGTGACTGATCATGCACTGATCACGTAATTGATCATGCACTGATCATGTGGCTGATCATGCACTGATCACGTGGCTGATCATGCACTGATCACGTGACTGATCATGCACTGATCACGTGACTGATCATGCACTGATCACGTGGCTATCATGCACTGATCACGTGGCTGATCATGCACTGATCACGTGCCTGATCATGCACTGATCACATGACTGATCATGCACTGATCACGTGACTGATCATGCACTGATCACGTGGCTATCATGCACTATCACGTGGCTGATCATGCAATGATCATGTAGCTACCATGTACTGGTCACGTGACTGATCATACACTGATCACGTGACTGATCATGCACTGATCACGTGGCTATCATGCACTGATCACGTGGCTGATCATACACTGATCACGTGCCTGATCATGCACTGATCACGTGACTGATCATGCACTGATCACATAGCTATCATGCACTGATCACGTGGCTGATCATGCACTGATCACGTGGCTGATCATGCACTGATACGTGACTGATCATGCACTGATCACATGACTATCATGCACTGATCACGTGGCTATCATGCACTGATCACGTGGCTGATCATGCACTGATCACGTAGCTACCATGTACTGGTCACGTGACTGATCATGCACTGATCACGTGACTGATCATGCACTGATCACGTGGCTATCATGCACTGATCACGTGACTGATCATGCACTGATCACGTCTATATCATGCACTGATCACATGACTGATCATGCACTGATCACGTGGATGATCATGCACTGATCACGTGACTGATCATGCACTGATCACGTGGCTGATCATGCACTGATCACGTGACTGATCATGCACTGATCACGTGACTGATCATGCACTGATCACGTGACTGATCATGCACTGATCACGTGGCTATCATGCACTACTCACGTGGCTGATCATGCAATGATCATGTAGCTACCATGTACTGGTCACGTGACTGATCATACACCCATCAGGTGACTGATCATGCACTGATCACGTGGCTATCATGCACTGATCACGTGGCTGATCATGCACTGATCACCTGCCTGATCATGCACTGATCACGTGACTGATCATGCACTGATCACGTGGCTATCATGCACTGATCACGTGGCTGATCATGCACTGATCACGTGGCTGATCATGCACTGATACCGTGACTGAGCATGGACTGATCACATGACTATCATGTAGTGATCACGTGACTTAATGGCGCTGATCATGTGACTGATCATGCGCTGATCATGTTTGCTATCATACACTGATCATGTGCCTCTGGAGGCAATAAACAAAGAGCTGAGTAGGCACGAATCAAACAGTCAGCAGGCAATAATCATGGAACTCAGGTGTGAGGAATCATGCTGCTCAGCTGGCAATAATCAAGCAGCTGAGCAGGCAGGAATTACGCAGCACAGCTGGCAATTGTCAAGCAGATGACAGGCAGGAATCGTGCAGCTCAGCTGGCAATTGTCAAGCAGATGAGCAGACAGTAATCACGCAGCTCAGCAGGCCCAGATCACGTGACTGAGCATGCACTGTTCACGTGGCTGATCATACACTGATCACGTGACTGATCATGCACTGATCACGTGGCTATCATGCACTGATCACGTGGCTGATCATACACTGTTCACGTGTCTGACCATGCACTGATCACGTGGCTGATCATACACTGCTCACGTAACTGATCATGCACTGATCACGTGGCTGATCATGCACTGATCACGTGGCTGATCATGCACTGATCACGTGGCTGATCATACACTGATCACGTGACTGATCATGCACTGATCACTGGCTATCATGCACTGATCACGTGGCTATCATGCACTGATCACGTGGCTGATCATGCACTGATCACGTGACTGATCATGCACTGATCACGTCTATATCATGCACTGATCACGTGACTGATCATGCACTGATCACGTGGATGATCATGCACTGATCATGTGACTGATCATGCACTGATCACGTGGCTATCATGCACTGATCACGTGGCTGATCATGCACTGATCACGTAGCTATCATGTACTGATCACGTGACTGATCATGCACTGATCACGTAATTGATCATGCACTGATCACGTGACTGATCATGCACTGATCACGTGGCTGATCATGCACTGATCACGTGGCTGATCACACTGATCACGTGACTGATCATGCACTGATCACGTGGCTATCATGCACTGATCACGTGGCTATCATGCACTGATCACGTGGCTGATCACACACTGATCACATGACTGATCATGCACTGATCACGTGGCTATCATGCACTGATCACGTGGCTATCATGCACTGATCACGTGGCTGATCATGCACTGATCACGGAGCTATCATGCACTGATCACGTGACTGATCATGCACTGATCACGTTGATGATCACTGACTCACGTGACTGATCATGCACTGTCACGTGACTGATCATGCACTGATCACGTGACTGATCATGCACTGATCACGTGGCTATCATGCACTGCTCACGTGGCTGATCATGCAATGATCACGTAGCTACCATGTACTGGTCACGTGACTGATCATGCACTGATCACGTGACTGATCATGCACTGATCACGTGGCTGATCATGCACTGATCACGTGACTGATCATGCACTGATCACCTGCCTGATCATGCACTGATCACGTGACTGATCATGCACTGATCACGTGGCTATCATGCACTGATCACGTGGCTGATCATGCACTGATCACGTGGCTGATCATGCACTGATACCGTGACTGAGCATGGACTGATCACATGACTATCATGTAGTGATCACGTGACTTAATGGCGCTGATCATGTGACTGATCATGCACTGATCATGTTTGCTATCATACACTGATCATGTGCCTCTGGAGGCAATAAACAAAGAGCTGAGTAGGCACGAATCATACAGTCAGCAGGCAATAATCATGGAACTCAGCTGTGAGGAATCATGCTGCTCAGCTGGCAATAATCAAGCAGCTGAGCAGGCAGGAATTACGCAGCACAGCTGGCAATTGTCAAGCAGATGACAGGCAGGAATCGTGCAGCTCAGCTGGCAATTGTCAAGCAGATGAGCAGACAGTAATCACGCAGCTCAGCAGGCCCTGATCACGTGACTGAGCATGCACTGTTCACGTGGCTGATCATACACTGATCACGTGATGATCATGCACTGATCACTTGGATATCATGCACTGATCACGTGGCTGATCATACACTGTTCACGTGTCTGACCATGCACTGATCACGTGGCTGATCATACACTGCTCACGTAACTGATCATGCACTGATCACGTGGCTATCATGCACTGATCACGTGGCTGAACATGCACTGTTCACGTGGCTGATCACACACCTGTCACGTGACATATCATGCACTGATCACGTGGCACTCATGCACTGATCACGTGGCTGATCATACTCTGCTCACGTAACTCATCATGCACACATCACGTGGCTATCATGCACTGCTCACGTGGCTGTCATGGAATGATCACATAGCTACATATACTGGTCACGTGACTGATCATGCACTGATCACGTGACTGATCATGCACTGATCACGTGGCTATCATGCACTGATCACGTGGCTGATCATGCAACGATCACGTAGCAACCATGTACTGGTCACGTGACTGATCATGCACTGATCACGTAATTGATCATGCACTGATCACGTGGCTCATCATGCACTGATCACGTGGCTGATCACACATGATCACGTGACTGATCATGCACTGATCACGTGGCTATCATGCACTGATCACGTGGCTATCATGCACTGATCACGTGGCTGATCACACACGATCACATGACTGATCATGCACTGATCACGTGGCTATCATGCACTGATCACGTGGCTATCATGCACTGATCACGTGGCTGATCATGCAATGATCACGTAGCTACCATGCACTGATCACGTGACTGATCATGCACTGATCACGTAATTGATCATGCACTGATCACGTGACTGATCATGCACTGATCACGTGACTGATCATGCACTGATCACGTGACTGATCATGCACTGATCACGTGGCTATCATGCACTGCTCACGTGGCTGATCATGCAATGATCACGTAGCTACCATGCACTGGTCACGTGACTGATCATGCACTGATCACGTAATTGATCATGCACTGATCACGTGGCTGATCATGCACTGATCACGTGGC
This sequence comes from Bos javanicus, assembly GCF_032452875.1. NCBI lineage: Eukaryota > Metazoa > Chordata > Mammalia > Artiodactyla > Bovidae > Bos > Bos javanicus. The sequence continues at coordinate 189,513 of NW_026893777.1, forward strand.
TGATCATGCACTGATCACGTGACTGATCATGCACTGATCACGTGACTGATCATGCACTGATCACGTGGCTATCATGCACTGATCACGTGGCTGATCATGCACTGATCACGTGGCTGATCATGCACTGATCACATGACTGATCATGCACTGATCACGTGACTGATCATGCACTGATCACGTGGCTATCATGCACTGATCACGTGGCTGATCATGCAATGATCATGTAGCTACCATGTACTGGTCACGTGACTGATCATGCACTGATCACGTGACTGATCATGCACTGATCACGTGGCTATCATGCACTGATCACGTGACTGATCATGCACTGATCACGTCTATATCATGCACTGATCACATGACTGATCATGCACTGATCACGTGGATGATCATGCACTGATCACGTGACTGATCATGCACTGATCACGTGGCTGATCATGCACTGATCACGTGACTCATGCACTGTCACGTGACTGATCATGCACTGATCACGTGACTGATCATGCACTGATCACGTGGCTATCATGCACTACTCACGTGGCTGATCATGCAATGATCATGTAGCTATCATGTACTGGTCACGTGACTGATCATACACCCATCAGGTGACTGATCATGCACTGATCACGTGGCTATCATGCACTGATCACGTGGCTGATCATGCACTGATCACGTGCCTGATCATGCACTGATCACGTGACTGATCATGCACTGATCACATAGCTATCATGCACTGATCACGTGGCTGATCATGCACTGATCACGTGGCTGATCATGCACTGATCACGTGGCTGATCATGCACTGATACCGTGACTGAGCATGGACTGATCACATGACTATCATGTAGTGATCACGTGACTTAATGGCGCTGATCATGTGACTGATCATGCGCTGATCATGTTTGCTATCATACACTGATCATGTGCCTCTGGAGGCAATAAACAAAGAGCTGAGTAGGCACGAATCAAACAGTCAGCAGGCAATAATCATGGAACTCAGGTGTGAGGAATCATGCTGCTCAGCTGGCAATAATCAAGCAGCTGAGCAGGCAGGAATTACGCAGCACAGCTGATAATTGTCAAGCAGATGACAGGCAGGAATCGTGCAGCTCAGCTGGCAATTGTCAAGCAGATGAGCAGACAGTAATCACGCAGCTCAGCAGGCCCAGATCACGTGACTGAGCATGCACTGTTCACGTGGCTGATCATACACTGATCACGTGACTGATCATGCACTGATCACGTGGCTATCATGCACTGATCACGTGGCTGATCATACACTGTTCACGTGTCTGACCATGCACTGATCACGTGGCTGATCATACACTGCTCACGTAACTGATCATGCACTGATCACGTGGCTGATCATGCACTGATCAGTGGCTATCATGCACTGATCACGTGGCTGATCATGCACTGATCACGTGACTGATCATGCACTGATCACTGGCTATCATGCACTGATCACGTGGCTATCATGCACTGATCACGTGGCTGATCATGCACTGATCACGTGACTGATCATGCACTGATCACGTCTATATCATGCACTGATCACGTGACTGATCATGCACTGATCACGGATGATCATGCACTGATCACGTGACTGATCATGCACTGATCACGTGGCTATCATGCACTGATCACGTGGCTGATCATGCAATGATCACGTAGCTACCATGTACTGATCACGTGACTGATCATGCACTGATCACGTAATTGATCATGCACTGATCACGTGACTGATCATGCACTGATCACGTGACTGATCATGCACTGATCACGTGACTGATCATGCACTGATCACGTGGCTATCATGCACTGCTCACGTGGCTGATCATGCACTGATCACGTAGCTACCATGTACTGGTCACGTGACTGATCATGCACTGATCACGTGACTGATCATGCACTGATCACGTGGCTGATCATGCACTGATCACGTGGCTGATCATGCAATGATCATGTAGCTACCATGTACTGGTCACGTGACTGATCATACACCCATCAGGTGACTGATCATGCACTGATCACGTGGCTATCATGCACTGATCACGTGGCTGATCATGCACTGATCACCTGCCTGATCATGCACTGATCACGTGACAATCATGCACTGATCACGTGGCTATCATGAACTGATCACGTGGCTGATCATGCACTGATCACGTGGCTGATCATGCACTGATACCGTGACTGAGCATGGACTGATCACATGACTATCATGTAGTGATCACGTGACTTAATGGCGCTGATCATGTGACTGATCATGCGCTGATCATGTTTGCTATCATACACTGATCATGTGCCTCTGGAGGCAATAAACAAAGAGCTGAGTAGGCACGAATCAAACAGTCAGCAGGCAATAATCATGGAACTCAGGTGTGAGGAATCATGCTGCTCAGCTGGCAATAATCAAGCAGCTGAGCAGGCAGGAATTACGCAGCACAGCTGGCAATTGTCAAGCAGATGACAGGCAGGAATCGTGCAGCTCAGCTGGCAATTGTCAAGCAGATGAGCAGACAGTAATCACGCAGCTCAGCAGGCCCTGATCACGTGACTGAGCATGCACTGTTCACGTGGCTGATCATACACTGATCACGTGACTGATCATGCACTGATCACGTGGCTATCATGCACTGATCACGTGGCTGATCATACACTGATCACGTGACTGATCATGCACTGATCACGTGGCTATCATGCACTGATCACGTGGCTGATCATGCACTGATCACGTGGCTGATCATGCACTGATCACGTGGCTGATCATGCACTGATCACGTGACTGATCATGCACTGATCACGTGGCTGATCATGCACTGATCACGTGGCTGATCATGCACTGATCACGTGACTGATCATGCACTGATCACGTGGCTATCATGCACTGATCACGTGGCTGATCATGCACTGATCACGTGACTGATCATGCACTGATCACGTGACTGATCATGCACTGATCACGTGGCTATCATGCACTGATCACGTGGCTGATCATGCACTGATCACGTGACTGATCATGCACTGATCACGTGACTGATCATGCACTGATCACGTGACTGATCATGCACTGATCACGTGGCTATCATGCACTGATCACGTGGCTGATCATGCAATGATCACGTAGCTACCATGTACTGGTCACGTGACTGATCATGCACTGATCACGTGACTGATCATGCACTGATCACGTGGCTATCATGCACTGATCACGTGGCTGATCATGCACTGATCACGTGCCTGATCATGCACTGATCACGTGACTGATCATGCACTGATCACGTGGCTATCATGCACTGATCACGTGGCTGATCATGCACTGATCACGTGGCTGATCATGCACTGATCACGTGACTGATCATGCACTGATCACGTGACTATCATGCACTGATCACGTGGCTATCATGCACTGATCACGTGGCTGATCATGCACTGATCACGTAGCTACCATGTACTGATCACGTGACTGATCATGCACTGATCACGTGACTGATCATGCACTGATCACGTGGCTATCATGCACTGATCACGTGACTGATCATGCACTGATCACGTCTATATCATGCACTGATCACGTGACTGATCATGCACTGATCACGTGGATGATCATGCACTGATCACGTGACTGATCATGCACTGATCACGTGGCTGATCATGCACTGATCACGTGACTTATCATGCACTGTCACGTGACTGATCATGCACTGATCACGTGACTGATCATGCACTGATCACGTGGCTATCATGCACTACTCACGTGGCTGATCATGCAATGATCATGTAGCTACCATGTACTGGTCACGTGACTGATCATACACCCATCAGGTGACTGATCATGCACTGATCACGTGGCTATCATGCACTGATCACGTGGCTGATCATGCACTGATCACCTGCCTGGTCATGCACTGATCACGTGACTGATCATGCACTGATCACGTGGCTATCATGCACTGATCACGTGGCTGATCATGCACTGATCACGTGGCTGATCATGCACTGATACCGTGACTGAGCATGGACTGATCACATGACTATCATGTAGTGATCACGTGACTTAATGGCGCTGATCATGTGACTGATCATGCGCTGATCATGTTTGCTATCATACACTGATCATGTGCCTCTGGAGGCAATAAACAAAGAGCTGAGTAGGCACGAATCAAACAGTCAGCAGGCAATAATCATGGAACTCAGGTGTGAGGAATCATGCTGCTCAGCTGGCAATAATCAAGCAGCTGAGCAGGCAGGAATTACGCAGCACAGCTGGCAATTGTCAAGCAGATGACAGGCAGGAATCGTGCAGCTCAGCTGGCAATTGTCAAGCAGATGAGCAGACAGTAATCACGCAGCTCAGCAGGCCCAGATCACGTGACTGAGCATGCACTGTTCACGTGGCTGATCATACACTGATCACGTGACTGATCATGCACTGATCACGTGGCTATCATGCACTGATCACGTGGCTGATCATACACTGTTCACGTGTCTGACCATGCACTGATCACGTGGCTGATCATACACTGCTCACGTAACTGATCATGCACTGATCACGTGGCTGATCATGCACTGATCAGTGGCTATCATGCACTGATCACGTGGCTGATCATACACTGATCACGTGACTGATCATGCACTGATCACTGGCTATCATGCACTGATCACGTGGCTATCATGCACTGATCACGTGGCTGATCATGCACTGATCACGTGACTGATCATGCACTGATCACGTCTATATCATGCACTGATCACATGACTGATCATGCACTGATCACGTGGATGATCATACACTGATCATGTGACTGATCATGCACTGATCACGTGGCTATCATGCACTGCTCACGTGGCTGATCATGCAATGATCACGTAGCTACCATGTACTGGTCACGTGACTGATCATGCACTGATCACGTAATTGATCATGCACTGATCACGTGGCTGATCATGCACTGATCACGTGGCTGATCATGCACTGATCACGTGGCTGATCACACATGATCACGTGACTGATCATGCACTGATCACGTGGCTATCATGCACTGATCACGTGGCTATCATGCACTGATCACGTGGCTGATCACACACGATCACGTGACTGATCATGCACTGATCACGTGGCTATCATGCACTGATCACGTGGCTATCATGCACTGATCACGTGGCTGATCATGCACTGATCACGGAGCTATCATGCACTGATCACGTGACTGATCATGCACTGATCACGTGGCTGATCATGCACTGATCACGTGACTGATCATGCACTGATCACGTGACTGATCATGCACTGATCACGTGACTGATCATGCACTGATCACGTGGCTATCATGCACTGCTCACGTGGCTGATCATGCACTGATCACGTAGCTACCATGTACTGGTCACGTGACTGATCATGCACTGATCACGTGACTGATCATGCACTGATCACGTGGCTATCATGCACTGATCACGTGGCTGATCATGCAATGATCATGTAGCTACCATGTACTGGTCACGTGACTGATCATACACCCATCAGGTGACTGATCATGCACTGATCACGTGGCTATCATGCACTGATCACGTGGCTGATCATGCACTGATCACCTGCCTGATCATGCACTGATCACGTGACTGATCATGCACTGATCACGTGGCTATCATGCACTGATCACGTGGCTGATCATGCACTGATCACGTGGCTGATCATGCACTGATACCGTGACTGAGCATGGACTGATCACATGACTATCATGTAGTGATCACGTGACTTAATGGCGCTGATCATGTGACTGATCATGCGCTGATCATGTTTGCTATCATACACTGATCATGTGCCTCTGGAGGCAATAAACAAAGAGCTGAGTAGGCACGAATCAAACAGTCAGCAGGCAATAATCATGGAACTCAGGTGTGAGGAATCATGCTGCTCAGCTGGCAATAATCAAGCAGCTGAGCAGGCAGGAATTACGCAGCACAGCTGGCAATTGTCAAGCAGATGACAGGCAGGAATCGTGCAGCTCAGCTGGCAATTGTCAAGCAGATGAGCAGACAGTAATCACGCAGCTCAGCAGGCCCTGATCACGTGACTGAGCATGCACTGTTCACGTGGCTGATCATACACTGATCACGTGACTGATCATGCACTGATCACGTGGCTATCATGCACTGATCACGTGGCTGATCATACACTGATCACGTGACTGATCATGCACTGATCACGTGGCTATCATGCACTGATCACGTGGCTGATCATGCACTGATCACGTGGCTGATCATGCACTGATCACGTGGCTGATCATGCACTGATCACGTGACTGATCATGCACTGATCACGTGGCTGATCATGCACTGATCACGTGGCTGATCATGCACTGATCACGTGACTGATCATGCACTGATCACGTGGCTATCATGCACTGATCACGTGGCTGATCATGCACTGATCACGTGACTGATCATGCACTGATCACGTGACTGATCATGCACTGATCACGTGGCTATCATGCACTACTCACGTGGCTGATCATGCAATGATCACGTAGCTACCATGTACTGGTCACGTGACTGATCATGCACTGATCACGTGACTGATCATGCACTGATCACGTGGCTATCATGCACTGATCACGTGGCTGATCATGCACTGATCACGTGACTGATCATGCACTGATCACGTGACTGATCATGCACTGATCACGTGGCTATCATGCACTGATCACGTGGCTGATCATGCACTGATCACGTGGCTGATCATGCACTGATCACGTGACTGATCATGCACTGATCACGTGACTATCATGCACTGATCACGTGGCTATCATGCACTGATCACGTGGCTGATCATGCACTGATCACGTAGCTACATGTACTGATCACGTGACTGATCATGCACTGATCACGTGACTGATCATGCACTGATCACGTGGCTATCATGCACTGATCACGTGACTGATCATGCACTGATCACGTCTATATCATGCACTGATCACATGACTGATCATGCACTGATCACGTGGCTGATCATGCACTGATCACGTGACTGATCATGCACTGATCACGTGGCTGATCATGCACTGATCACGTGACTTATCATGCACTGTTCACGTGACTGATCATGCACTGATCACGTGACTGATCATGCACTGATCACGTGGCTATCATGCACTACTCACGTGGCTGATCATGCAATGATCATGTAGCTACCATGTACTGGTCACGTGACTGATCATACACCCATCAGGTGACTGATCATGCACTGATCACGTGGCTATCATGCACTGATCACGTGGCTGATCATGCACTGATCACCTGCCTGATCATGCACTGATCACGTGACTGATCATGCACTGATCACGTGGCTATCATGAACTGATCACGTGGCTGATCATGCACTGATCACGTGGCTGATCATGCACTGATACCGTGACTGAGCATGGACTGATCACATGACTATCATGTAGTGATCACGTGACTTAATGGCGCTGATCATGTGACTGATCATGCGCTGATCATGTTTGCTATCATACACTGATCATGTGCCTCTGGAGGCAATAAACAAAGAGCTGAGTAGGCACGAATCAAACAGTCAGCAGGCAATAATCATGGAACTCAGGTGTGAGGAATCATGCTGCTCAGCTGGCAATAATCAAGCAGCTGAGCAGGCAGGAATTACGCAGCACAGCTGGCAAATTGTCAAGCAGATGACAGGCAGGAATCGTGCAGCTCAGCTGGCAATTGTCAAGCAGATGAGCAGACAGTAATCACGCAGCTCAGCAGGCCCAGATCACGTGACTGAGCATGCACTGTTCACGTGGCTGATCATACACTGATCACGTGACTGATCATGCACTGATCACGTGGCTATCATGCACTGATCACGTGGCTGATCATACACTGTTCACGTGTCTGACCATGCACTGATCACGTGGCTGATCATACACTGCTCACGTAACTGATCATGCACTGATCACGTGGCTGATCATGCACTGATCAGTGGCTATCATGCACTGATCACGTGGCTGATCATACACTGATCACGTGACTGATCATGCACTGATCACTGGCTATCATGCACTGATCACGTGGCTATCATGCACTGATCACGTGGCTGATCATACACTGATCACGTGACTGATCATGCACTGATCACGTCTATATCATGCACTGATCACGTGACTGATCATGCACTGATCACGTGGATGATCATACACTGATCACGTGACTGATCATGCACTGATCACGTGGCTATCATGCACTGATCACGTGGCTGATCATGCACTGATCACGTAGCTATCATGTACTGATCACGTGACTGATCATGCACTGATCACGTAACTGATCATGCACTGATCACGTGGCTGATCATGCACTGATCACGTGGCTGATCATGCACTGATCACGTGGCTGATCACACTGATCACGTGACTGATCATGCACTGATCACGTGGCTATCATGCACTGATCACGTGGCTATCATGCACTGATCACGTGGCTGATCATACACGATCACGTGACTGATCATGCACTGATCACGTGGCTATCATGCACTGATCACGTGGCTATCATGCACTGATCACGTGGCTGATCATGCAATGATCACGGAGCTATCATGCACTGATCACGTGACTGATCATGCACTGATCACGTGGCTGATCATGCACTGATCACGTGACTTATCATGCACTGTCACGTGACTGATCATGCACTGATCACGTGACTGATCATGCACTGATCACGTGGCTATCATGCACTGCTCACGTGGCTGATCATGCAATGATCACGTAGCTACCATGTACTGGTCACGTGACTGATCATGCACTGATCAGGTGACTGATCATGCACTGATCACGTGGCTGATCATGCACTGATCACGTGACTGATCATGCACTGATCACCTGCCTGGTCATGCACTGATCACGTGACTGATCATGCACTGATCACATAGCTATCATGAACTGATCACGTGGCTGATCATGCACTGATCACGTGGCTGATCATGCACTGATACCGTGACTGAGCATGGACTGATCACATGACTATCATGTAGTGATCACGTGACTTAATGGCGCTGATCATGTGACTGATCATGCACTGATCATGTTTGCTATCATACACTGATCATGTGCCTCTGGAGGCAATAAACAAAGAGCTGAGTAGGCACGAATCATACAGTCAGCAGGCAATAATCATGGAACTCAGCTGTGAGGAATCATGCTGCTCAGCTGGCAATAATCAAGCAGCTGAGCAGGCAGGAATTACGCAGCACAGCTGGCAATTGTCAAGCAGATGACAGGCAGGAATCGTGCAGCTCAGCTGGCAATTGTCAAGCAGATGAGCAGACAGTAATCACGCAGCTCAGCAGGCCCTGATCACGTGACTGAGCATGCACTGTTCACGTGGCTGATCATACACTGATCACGTGATGATCATGCACTGATCACTTGGATATCATGCACTGATCACGTGGCTGATCATACACTGTTCACGTGTCTGACCATGCACTGATCACGTGGCTGATCATACACTGCTCACGTAACTGATCATGCACTGATCACGTGGCTATCATGCACTGATCACGTGGCTGAACATGCACTGTTCACGTGGCTGATCACACACCTGTCACGTGACATATCATGCACTGATCACGTGGCACTCATGCACTGATCACGTGGCTGATCATACTCTGCTCACGTAACTGATCATGCACACATCACGTGGCTATCATGCACTGCTCACGTGGCTCGTCATGGAATGATCACATAGCTACCATATACTGGTCACGTGACTGATCATGCACTGATCACGTGACTGATCATGCACTGATCACGTGGCTATCATGCACTGCTCACGTGGCTGATCATGCAACGATCACGTAGCAACCATGTACTGGTCACGTGACTGATCATGCACTGATCACGTAATTGATCATGCACTGATCACGTGGCTCATCATGCACTGATCACGTGGCTGATCACACATGATCACGTGACTGATCATGCACTGATCACGTGGCTATCATGCACTGATCACGTGGATATCATGCACTGATCACGTGGCTGATCACACACACACATGACTGATCATGCACTGATCACGTGGCTATCATGCACTGATCACGTGGCTATCATGCACTGATCACGTGGCTGATCATGCAATGATCACGTAGCTACCATGTACTGATCACGTGACTGATCATGCACTGATCACGTAATTGATCATGCACTGATCACGTGACTGATCATGCACTGATCACGTGACTGATCATGCACTGATCACGTGACTGATCATGCACTGATCACGTGGCTATCATGCACTGATCACGTGGCTGATCATGCACTGATCACGTAGCTACCATGCACTGATCACGTGACTGATCATGCACTGATCACGTAATGATCATGCACTGATCACGTGGCTGATCATGCACTGATCACGTGGCTGATCATGCACTGATCACGTGACTGATCATGCACTGATCACGTGACTGATCATGCACTGATCACGTGGCTATCATGCACTGATCACGTGGCTGATCATGCACTGATCACGTGGCTGATCATGCACTGATCACATGACTGATCATGCACTGATCACGTGACTGATCATGCACTGATCACGTGGCTATCATGCACTGATCACGTGGCTGATCATGCAATGATCATGTAGCTACCATGTACTGGTCAGTGACTGATCATGCACTGATCACGTGACTGATCATGCACTGATCACGTGGCTATCATGCACTGATCACGTGACTGATCATGCACTGATCACGTCTATATCATGCACTGATCACATGACTGATCATGCACTGATCACGTGGATGATCATGCACTGATCACGTGACTGATCATGCACTGATCACGTGGCTGATCATGCACTGATCACGTGACTCATGCACTGTTCACGTGTGATCATGCACTGATCACGTGACTGATCATGCACTGATCACGTGGCTATCATGCACTACTCACGTGGCTGATCATGCAATGATCATGTAGCTATCATGTACTGGTCACGTGACTGATCATACACCCATCAGGTGACTGATCATGCACTGATCACGTGGCTATCATGCACTGATCACGTGGCTGATCATGCACTGATCACGTGCCTGATCATGCACTGATCACGTGACAAATCATGCACTGATCACATAGCTATCATGCACTGATCACGTGGCTGATCATGCACTGATCACGTGGCTGATCATGCACTGATCACGTGGCTGATCATGCACTGATACCGTGACTGAGCATGGACTGATCACATGACTATCATGTAGTGATCACGTGACTTAATGGCGCTGATCATGTGACTGATCATGCGCTGATCATGTTTGCTATCATACACTGATCATGTGCCTCTGGAGGCAATAAACAAAGAGCTGAGTAGGCACGAATCAAACAGTCAGCAGGCAATAATCATGGAACTCAGGTGTGAGGAATCATGCTGCTCAGCTGGCAATAATCAAGCAGCTGAGCAGGCAGGAATTACGCAGCACAGCTGATAATTGTCAAGCAGATGACAGGCAGGAATCGTGCAGCTCAGCTGGCAATTGTCAAGCAGATGAGCAGACAGTAATCACGCAGCTCAGCAGGCCCAGATCACGTGACTGAGCATGCACTGTTCACGTGGCTGATCATACACTGATCACGTGACTGATCATGCACTGATCACGTGGCTATCATGCACTGATCACGTGGCTGATCATACACTGTTCACGTGTCTGACCATGCACTGATCACGTGGCTGATCATACACTGCTCACGTAACTGATCATGCACTGATCACGTGGCTGATCATGCACTGATCAGTGGCTATCATGCACTGATCACGTGGCTGATCATACACTGATCACGTGACTGATCATGCACTGATCACTGGCTATCATGCACTCATCACGTGGCTATCATGCACTGATCACGTGGCTGATCATGCACTGATCACGTGACTGATCATGCACTGATCACGTCTATATCATGCACTGATCACATGACTGATCATGCACTGATCACGTGGATGATCATACACTGATCACGTGACTGATCATGCACTGATCACGTGGCTATCATGCACTGATCACGTGGCTGATCATGCAATGATCACGTAGCTACCATGTACTGGTCACGTGACTGATCATGCACTGATCACGTAATTGATCATGCACTGATCACGTGACTGATCATGCACTGATCACGTGACTGATCATGCACTGATCACGTGACTGATCATGCACTGATCACGTGGCTATCATGCACTGATCACGTGGCTGATCATGCACTGATCACGTAGCTACCATGTACTGGTCACGTGACTGATCATGCACTGATCACGTGACTGATCATGCACTGATCACGTGGCTGATCATGCACTGATCACGTGGCTGATCATGCAATGATCATGTAGCTACCATGTACTGGTCACGTGACTGATCATACACCCATCAGGTGACTGATCATGCACTGATCACGTGGCTATCATGCACTGATCACGTGGCTGATCATGCACTGATCACCTGCCTGGTCATGCACTGATCACGTGACAAATCATGCACTGATCACGTAGCTATCATGAACTGATCACCTGGCTGATCATGCACTGATCACGTGGCTGATCATGCACTGATACCGTGACTGAGCATGGACTGATCACATGACTATCATGTAGTGATCACGTGACTTAATGGCGCTGATCATGTGACTGATCATGCGCTGATCATGTTTGCTATCATACACTGATCATGTGCCTCTGGAGGCAATAAACAAAGAGCTGAGTAGGCACGAATCAAACAGTCAGCAGGCAATAATCATGGAACTCAGGTGTGAGGAATCATGCTGCTCAGCTGGCAATAATCAAGCAGCTGAGCAGGCAGGAATTACGCAGCACAGCTGATAATTGTCAAGCAGATGACAGGCAGGAATCGTGCAGCTCAGCTGGCAATTGTCAAGCAGATGAGCAGACAGTAATCACGCAGCTCAGCAGGCCCAGATCACGTGACTGAGCATGCACTGTTCACGTGGCTGATCATACACTGATCACGTGACTGATCATGCACTGATCACGTGGCTATCATGCACTGATCACGTGGCTGATCATACACTGCTCACGTAACTGATCATGCACTGATCACGTGGCTATCATGCACTGATCACGTGGCTGATCATGCACTGATCACGTGGCTGATCATGCACTGATCACGTGGCTGATCATGCACTGATCACGTGACTGATCATGCACTGATCACGTGGCTGATCATGCACTGATCAGTGGCTATCATGCACTGATCACGTGGCTGATCATGCACTGATCACGTGACTGATCATGCACTGATCATCTGGCTATCATGCACTCATTCACTGGCTATCATGCACTGATCACGTGGTTGATCATACACTGATCACGTGACTGATCATGCACTGATCACGTCTATATCATGCACTGATCACATGACTGATCATGCACTGATCACGTGGATGATCATACACTGATCATGCTGATCATGCACTGATCACGTGGCTATCATGCACTGATCACGTGGCTGATCATGCAATGATCACGTAGCTACCATGTACTGGTCACGTGACTGATCATGCACTGATCACGTAATTGATCATGCACTGATCACGTGACTTATCATGCACTGTTCACGTGAGTGATCATGCACTGATCACGTGACTGATCATGCACTGATCACGTGGCTATCATGCACTACTCACGTGGCTGATCATGCAATGATCATGTAGCTACCATGTACTGGTCACGTGACTGATCATACACCCATCAGGTGACTGATCATGCACTGATCACGTGGCTATCATGCACTGATCACGTGGCTGATCATGCACTGATCACCTGCCTGGTCATGCACTGATCACGTGACAAATCATGCACTGATCACATAGCTATCATGAACTGATCACCTGGCTGATCATGCACTGATCACGTGGCTGATCATGCACTGATACCGTGACTGAGCATGGACTGATCACATGACTATCATGTAGTGATCACGTGACTTAATGGCGCTGATCATGTGACTGATCATGCACTGATCATGTTTGCTATCATACACTGATCATGTGCCTCTGGAGGCAATAAACAAAGAGCTGAGTAGGCACGAATCAAACAGTCAGCAGGCAATAATCATGGAACTCAGCTGTGAGGAATCATGCTGCTCAGCTGGCAATAATCAAGCAGCTGAGCAGGCAGGAATTACGCAGCACAGCTGGCAATTGTCAAGCAGATGACAGGCAGGAATCGTGCAGCTCAGCTGGCAATTGTCAAGCAGATGAGCAGACAGTAATCACGCAGCTCAGCAGGCCCTGATCACGTGACTGAGCATGCACTGTTCACGTGGCTGATCATACACTGATCACGTGATGATCATGCACTGATCACTTGGATATCATGCACTGATCACGTGGCTGATCATACACTGTTCACGTGTCTGACCATGCACTGATCACGTGGCTGATCATACACTGCTCACGTAACTGATCATGCACTGATCACGTGGCTATCATGCACTGATCACGTGGCTGAACATGCACTGTTCACGTGGCTGATCACACACCTGTCACGTGACATATCATGCACTGATCACGTGGCACTCATGCACTGATCACGTGGCTGATCATACTCTGCTCACGTAACTCATCATGCACACATCACGTGGCTATCATGCACTGCTCACGTGGCTCGTCATGGAATGATCACATAGCTACCATATACTGGTCACGTGACTGATCATGCACTGATCACGTGACTGATCATGCACTGATCACGTGGCTATCATGCACTGATCACGTGGCTGATCATGCAACGATCACGTAGCAACCATGTACTGGTCACGTGACTGATCATGCACTGATCACGTAATTGATCATGCACTGATCACGTGGCTCATCATGCACTGATCACGTGGCTGATCACACATGATCACGTGACTGATCATGCACTGATCACGTGGCTATCATGCACTGATCACGTGGCTATCATGCACTGATCACGTGGCTGATCACACACGATCACATGACTGATCATGCACTGATCACGTGGCTATCATGCACTGATCACGTGGCTATCATGCACTGATCACGTGGCTGATCATGCAATGATCACGTAGCTACCATGTACTGATCACGTGACTGATCATGCACTGATCACGTAATTGATCATGCACTGATCACGTGACTGATCATGCACTGATCACGTGTGATCATGCACTGATCACGTGACTGATCATGCACTGATCACGTGGCTATCATGCACTGATCACGTGGCTGATCATGCACTGATCACGTAGCTACCATGCACTGGTCACGTGACTGATCATGCACTGATCACGTAATTGATCATGCACTGATCACGTGGCTGATCATGCACTGATCACGTGGCTGATCATGCACTGATCACGTGACTGATCATGCACTGATCACGTGACTGATCATGCACTGATCACGTGGCTATCATGCACTGATCACGTGGCTGATCATGCACTGATCACGTGCTGATCATGCACTGATCACATGACTGATCATGCACTGATCACGTGACTGATCATGCACTGATCACGTGGCTATCATGCACTATCACGTGGCTGATCATGCAATGATCATGTAGCTACCATGTACTGGTCAGTGACTGATCATACACTGATCACGTGACTGATCATGCACTGATCACGTGGCTATCATGCACTGATCACGTGACTGATCATGCACTGATCACGTATATCATGCACTGATCACGTGACTGATCATGCACTGATCACGTGGCTGATCATGCACTGATCACGTGACTGATCATGCACTGATCACGTGGCTGATCATGCACTGATCACGTGACTGATCATGCACTGATCACGTGACTGATCATGCACTGATCACGTGACTGATCATGCACTGATCACGTGGCTATCATGCACTACTCACGTGGCTGATCATGCAATGATCATGTAGCTACCATGTACTGTCACGTGACTGATCATACACCCATCAGGTGATGATCATGCACTGATCACGTGGCTATCATGCACTGATCACGTGGCTGATCATGCACTGATCACCTGCCTGGTCATGCACTGATCACGTGACAAATCATGCACTGATCACGTGGCTATCATGAACTGATCACCTGGCTGATCATGCACTGATCACGTGGCTGATCATGCACTGATACCGTGACTGAGCATGGACTGATCACATGACTATCATGTAGTGATCACGTGACTTAATGGCGCTGATCATGTGACTGATCATGCGCTGATCATGTTTGCTATCATACACTGATCATGTGCCTCTGGAGGCAATAAACAAAGAGCTGAGTAGGCACGAATCAAACAGTCAGCAGGCAATAATCATGGAACTCAGGTGTGAGGAATCATGCTGCTCAGCTGGCAATAATCAAGCAGCTGAGCAGGCAGGAATTACGCAGCACAGCTGATAATTGTCAAGCAGATGACAGGCAGGAATCGTGCAGCTCAGCTGGCAATTGTCAAGCAGATGAGCAGACAGTAATCACGCAGCTCAGCAGGCCCAGATCACGTGACTGAGCATGCACTGTTCACGTGGCTGATCATACACTGATCACGTGACTGATCATGCACTGATCACGTGGCTATCATGCACTGATCACGTGGCTGATCATACACTGTTCACGTGTCTGACCATGCACTGATCACGTGGCTGATCATACACTGCTCACGTAACTGATCATGCACTGATCACGTGGCTGATCATGCACTGATCACGTGGCTATCATGCACTGATCACGTGGCTGATCATACACTGATCACGTGACTGATCATGCACTGATCACTGGCTATCATGCACTGATCACGTGGCTATCATGCACTGATCACGTGGCTGATCATGCACTGATCACGTGACTGATCATGCACTGATCACGTCTATATCATGCACTGATCACATGACTCATGCACTGATCACGTGGATGATCATACACTGATCATGTGACTGATCATGCACTGATCACGTGGCTATCATGCACTGCTCACGTGGCTGATCATGCAATGATCACGTAGCTACCATGTACTGGTCACGTGACTGATCATGCACTGATCACGTAATTGATCATGCACTGATCACGTGACTGATCATGCACTGATCACGTGACTGATCATGCACTGATCACGTGACTGATCATGCACTGATCACGTGGCTATCATGCACTGATCACGTGGCTGATCATGCACTGATCACGTAGCTATCATGCACTGATCACGTGACTGATCATGCACTGATCACGTGACTGATCATGCACTGATCACGTGGCTGATCATGCACTGATCACGTGGCTGATCATGCACTGATCACGTGACTGATCATGCACTGATCACGTGACTGATCATGCACTGATCACGTGACTGATCATGCACTGATCACGTGGCTGATCATGCACTGATCACGTGACTGATCATGCACTGATCACGTGGCTATCATGCACTGATCACGTGGCTGATCATGCACTGATCACGTGGCTGATCATGCACTGATCACGTGACTGATCATGCACTGATCACATGACTATCATGCACTGATCACGTGAATTCATGCACTGATCACGTGACTGATCATGCACTGATCACGTGACTGATCATGCACTGATCATGTGACTGATCATGCACTGATCACGTGGCTATCATGCACTGATCACGTGGCTGATCATGCACTGATCACGTAGCTATCATGCACTGATCACGTGACTGATCATGCACTGATCACGTGGCTGATCATGCACTGATCACGTGACTTATCATGCACTGTTCACGTGACTGATCATGCACTGATCACGTGACTGATCATGCACTGATCACGTGGCTATCATGCACTACTCACGTGGCTGATCATGCAATGATCATGTAGCTACCATGTACTGGTCACGTGACTGATCATACACCCATCAGGTGACTGATCATGCACTGATCACGTGGCTATCATGCACTGATCACGTGGCTGATCATGCACTGATCACCTGCCTGGTCATGCACTGATCACGTGACAAATCATGCACTGATCACGTGGCTATCATGAACTGATCACGTGGCTGATCATGCACTGATCACGTGGCTGATCATGCACTGATACCGTGACTGAGCATGGACTGATCACATGACTATCATGTAGTGATCACGTGACTTAATGGCGCTGATCATGTGACTGATCATGCGCTGATCATGTTTGCTATCATACACTGATCATGTGCCTCTGGAGGCAATAAACAAAGAGCTGAGTAGGCACGAATCAAACAGTCAGCAGGCAATAATCATGGAACTCAGGTGTGAGGAATCATGCTGCTCAGCTGGCAATAATCAAGCAGCTGAGCAGGCAGGAATTACGCAGCACAGCTGGCAATGTCAAGCAGATGACAGGCAGGAATCGTGCAGCTCAGCTGGCAATTGTCAAGCAGATGAGCAGACAGTAATCACGCAGCTCAGCAGGCCCAGATCACGTGACTGAGCATGCACTGTTCACGTGGCTGATCATACACTGATCACGTGACTGATCATGCACTGATCACGTGGCTATCATGCACTGATCACGTGGCTGATCATACACTGTTCACGTGTCTGACCATGCACTGATCACGTGGCTGATCATACACTGCTCACGTAACTGATCATGCACTGATCACGTGGCTGATCATGCACTGATCAGTGGCTATCATGCACTGATCACGTGGCTGATCATACACTGATCACGTGACTGATCATGCACTGATCATCTGGCTATCATGCACTGATCACGTGGCTATCATGCACTGATCACGTGGCTGATCATGCACTGATCACGTGACTGATCATGCACTGATCACGTCTATATCATGCACTGATCACATGACTGATCATGCACTGATCACCCGGATGATCATGCACTGATCATGTGACTGATCATGCACTGATCACGTGGCTATCATGCACTGCTCACGTGGCTGATCATGCAATGATCACGTAGCTACCATGTACTGGTCACGTGACTGATCATGCACTGATCACGTAATTGATCATGCACTGATCACGTGACTTATCATGCACTGATCACGTGAGTGATCATGCACTGATCACGTGACTGATCATGCACTGATCACGTGGCTATCATGCACTACTCACGTGGCTGATCATGCAATGATCATGTAGCTACCATGTACTGGTCACGTGACTGATCATACACCCATCAGGTGACTGATCATGCACTGATCACGTGGCTATCATGCACTGATCACGTGGCTGATCATGCACTGATCACCTGCCTGATCATGCACTGATCACGTGACTGATCATGCACTGATCACATAGCTATCATGAACTGATCACGTGGCTGATCATGCACTGATCACGTGGCTGATCATGCACTGATACCGTGACTGAGCATGGACTGATCACATGACTATCATGTAGTGATCACGTGACTTAATGGCGCTGATCATGTGACTGATCATGCGCTGATCATGTTTGCTATCATACACTGATCATGTGCCTCTGGAGGCAATAAACAAAGAGCTGAGTAGGCACGAATCAAACAGTCAGCAGGCAATAATCATGGAACTCAGGTGTGAGGAATCATGCTGCTCAGCTGGCAATAATCAAGCAGCTGAGCAGGCAGGAATTACGCAGCACAGCTGGCAATTGTCAAGCAGATGACAGGCAGGAATCGTGCAGCTCAGCTGGCAATTGTCAAGCAGATGAGCAGACAGTAATCACGCAGCTCAGCAGGCCCAGATCACGTGACTGAGCATGCACTGTTCACGTGGCTGATCATACACTGATCACGTGACTGATCATGCACTGATCACGTGGCTATCATGCACTGATCACGTGGCTGATCATACACTGCTCACGTAACTGATCATGCACTGATCACGTGGCTATCATGCACTGATCACGTGGCTGATCATGCACTGATCACGTGGCTGATCATGCACTGATCACGTGGCTGATCATGCACTGATCACGTGACTGATCATGCACTGATCACGTGGCTGATCATGCACTGATCAGTGGCTATCATGCACTGATCACGTGGCTGATCATGCACTGATCACGTGACTGATCATGCACTGATCATCTGGCTATCATGCACTCATTAACTGGCTATCATGCACTGATCACGTGGCTGATCATACACTGATCACGTGACTGATCATGCACTGATCACGTCTATATCATGCACTGATCACATGACTGCCCATGCACTGATCACCCGGATGATCATACACTGATCATGCGACTGATCATGCACTGATCACGTGGCTATCATGCACTGATCACGTGGCTGATCATGCAATGATCACGTAGCTACCATGTACTGGTCACGTGACTGATCATGCACTGATCACGTAATTGATCATGCACTGATCAGGTGACTTATCATGCACTGTTCACGTGACTGATCATGCACTGATCACGTGACTGATCATGCACTGATCACGTGGCTATCATGCACTACTCACGTGGCTGATCATGCAATGATCATGTAGCTACCATGTACTGGTCACGTGACTGATCATACACCCATCAGGTGACTGATCATGCACTGATCACGTGGCTATCATGCACTGATCACGTGGCTGATCATGCACTGATCACCTGCCTGGTCATGCACTGATCACGTGACAAATCATGCACTGATCACATAGCTATCATGAACTGATCACCTGGCTGATCATGCACTGATCACGTGGCTGATCATGCACTGATACCGTGACTGAGCATGGACTGATCACATGACTATCATGTAGTGATCACGTGACTTAATGGCGCTGATCATGTGACTGATCATGCGCTGATCATGTTTGCTATCATACACTGATCATGTGCCTCTGGAGGCAATAAACAAAGAGCTGAGTAGGCACGAATCAAACAGTCAGCAGGCAATAATCATGGAACTCAGGTGTGAGGAATCATGCTGCTCAGCTGGCAATAATCAAGCAGCTGAGCAGGCAGGAATTACGCAGCACAGCTGATAATTGTCAAGCAGATGACAGGCAGGAATCGTGCAGCTCAGCTGGCAATTGTCAAGCAGATGAGCAGACAGTAATCACGCAGCTCAGCAGGCCCAGATCACGTGACTGAGCATGCACTGTTCACGTGGCTGATCATACACTGATCACGTGACTGATCATGCACTGATCACGTGGCTATCATGCACTGATCACGTGGCTGATCATACACTGATCACGTGACTGATCATGCACTGATCACGTGGCTATCATGCACTGATCACGTGGCTGATCATGCACTGATCACGTGGCTGATCATGCACTGATCACGTGGCTGATCATGCACTGATCACGTGACTGATCATGCACTGATCACGTGGCTGATCATGCACTGATCAGTGGCTATCATGCACTGATCACGTGGCTGATCATGCACTGATCACGTGACTGATCATGCACTGATCATCTGGCTATCATGCACTCATTAACTGGCTATCATGCACTGATCACGTGGCTGATCATACACTGATCACGTGACTGATCATGCACTGATCACGTCTATATCATGCACTGATCACATGACTGATCATGCACTGATCACCCGGATGATCATACACTGATCATGTGACTGATCATGCACTGATCACGTGGCTATCATGCACTGATCACGTGGCTGATCATGCAATGATCACGTAGCTACCATGTACTGGTCACGTGACTGATCATGCACTGATCACGTAATTGATCATGCACTGATCACGTGACTTATCATGCACTGATCACGTGAGTGATCATGCACTGATCACGTGACTGATCATGCACTGATCACGTGGCTATCATGCACTGCTCACGTGGCTGATCATGCAATGATCACGTAGCTACCATGTACTGGTCACGTGACTGATCATGCACTGATCACGTGATCATGCACTGATCACGTGGCTGATCATGCACTGATCACGTGGCTGATCATGCACTGATCACGTGACTGATCATGCACTGATCACGTGACTGATCATGCACTGATCACGTGACTGATCATGCACTGATCACCTGCCTGATCATGCACTGATCACGTGACTGATCATGCACTGATCACATAGCTATCATGCACTGATCACGTGGCTGATCATGCACTGATCACGTGGCTGATCATGCACTGATACCGTGACTGAGCATGGACTGATCACATGACTATCATGTAGTGATCACGTGACTTAATGGCGCTGATCATGTGACTGATCATGCACTGATCATGTTTGCTATCATACACTGATCATGTGCCTCTGGAGGCAATAAACAAAGAGCTGAGTAGGCACGAATCAAACAGTCAGCAGGCAATAATCATGGAACTCAGGTGTGAGGAATCATGCTGCTCAGCTGGCAATAATCAAGCAGCTGAGCAGGCAGGAATTACGCAGCACAGCTGATAATTGTCAAGCAGATGACAGGCAGGAATCGTGCAGCTCAGCTGGCAATTGTCAAGCAGATGAGCAGACAGTAATCACGCAGCTCAGCAGGCCCTGATCACGTGACTGAGCATGCACTGTTCACGTGGCTGATCATACACTGATCACGTGACTGATCATGCACTGATCACTGGCTATCATGCACTGATCACGTGGCTGATCATGCACTGATCACGTGGCTGATCATACACTGATCACGTGACTGATCATGCACTGATCACGTCTATATCATGCACTGATCACGTGACTGATCATGCACTGATCACGTGGCTGATCATACACTGATCATGTGACTGATCATGCACTGATCACGTGGCTATCATGCACTGATCACGTGGCTGATCATGCACTGATCACGTGCTATCATGCACTGATCACGTGACTGATCATGCACTGATCACGTAATTGATCATGCACTGATCACGTGACTGATCATGCACTGTTCACGTGACTGATCATGCACTGATCACGTGACTGATCATGCACTGATCACGTGGCTATCATGCACTACTCACGTGGCTGATCATGCAATGATCATGTAGCTACCATGTACTGGTCACGTGACTGATCATACACTGATCAGGTGACTGATCATGCACTGATCACGTGGCTATCATGCACTGATCACGTGGCTGATCATGCACTGATCACCTGCCTGGTCATGCACTGATCACGTGACAAATCATGCACTGATCACGTAGCTATCATGAACTGATCACGTGGCTGATCATGCACTGATCACGTGGCTGATCATGCACTGATACCGTGACTGAGCATGGACTGATCACATGACTATCATGTAGTGATCACGTGACTTAATGGCGCTGATCATGTGACTGATCATGCGCTGATCATGTTTGCTATCATACACTGATCATGTGCCTCTGGAGGCAATAAACAAAGAGCTGAGTAGGCACGAATCAAACAGTCAGCAGGCAATAATCATGGAACTCAGGTGTGAGGAATCATGCTGCTCAGCTGGCAATAATCAAGCAGCTGAGCAGGCAGGAATTACGCAGCACAGCTGATAATTGTCAAGCAGATGACAGGCAGGAATCGTGCAGCTCAGCTGGCAATTGTCAAGCAGATGAGCAGACAGTAATCACGCAGCTCAGCAGGCCCTGATCACGTGACTGAGCATGCACTGTTCACGTGGCTGATCATACACTGATCACGTGACTGATCATGCACTGATCACGTGGCTATCATGCACTGATCACGTGGCTGATCATACACTGATCACGTGACTGATCATGCACTGATCACGTGGCTATCATGCACTGATCACGTGGCTGATCATGCACTGATCACGTGGCTGATCATGCACTGATCACGTGGCTGATCATGCACTGATCACGTGACTGATCATGCACTGATCACGTGGCTGATCATGCACTGATCAGTGGCTATCATGCACTGATCACGTGGCTGATCATGCACTGATCACGTGACTGATCATGCACTGATCACTGGCTATCATGCACTCATTCACTGGCTATCATGCACTGATCACGTGGCTGATCATGCACTGATCACGTGACTGATCATGCACTGATCACGTCTATATCATGCACTGATCACATGACTGATCATGCACTGATCACCCGGATGATCATACACTGATCATGTGACTGATCATGCACTGATCACGTGGCTATCATGCACTGATCACGTGGCTGATCATGCACTGATCACGTAGCTATCATGTACTGGTCACGTGACTGATCATGCACTGATCACGTAATTGATCATGCACTGATCACGTGACTTATCATGCACTGTTAACGTGAGTGATCATGCACTGATCACGTGACTGATCATGCACTGATCACGTGGCTATCATGCACTACTCACGTGGCTGATCATGCAATGATCATGTAGCTACCATGTACTGGTCACGTGACTGATCATACACCCATCAGGTGACGATCATGCACTGATCACGTGGCTATCATGCACTGATCACGTGGCTGATCATGCACTGATCACCTGCCTGGTCATGCACAGATCACGTGACAAATCATGAACTGATCACATAGCTATCATGAACTGATCACCTGGCTGATCATGCACTGATCACGTGGCTGATCATGCACTGATACCGTGACTGAGCATGGACTGATCACATGACTATCATGTAGTGATCACGTGACTTAATGGCGCTGATCATGTGACTGATCATGCGCTGATCATGTTTGCTATCATACACTGATCATGTGCCTCTGGAGGCAATAAACAAAGAGCTGAGTAGGCACGAATCAAACAGTCAGCAGGCAATAATCATGGAACTCAGGTGTGAGGAATCATGCTGCTCAGCTGGCAATAATCAAGCAGCTGAGCAGGCAGGAATTACGCAGCACAGCTGATAATTGTCAAGCAGATGACAGGCAGGAATCGTGCAGCTCAGCTGGCAATTGTCAAGCAGATGAGCAGACGGTAATCACGCAGCTCAGCAGGCCCAGATCACGTGACTGAGCATGCACTGTTCACGTGGCTGATCATACACTGATCACGTGACTGATCATGCACTGATCACGTGGCTATCATGCACTGATCACGTGGCTGATCATACACTGTTCACGTGTCTGACCATGCACTGATCACGTGGCTGATCATACACTGCTCACGTAACTGATCATGCACTGATCACGTGGCTGATCATGCACTGATCAGTGGCTATCATGCACTGATCACGTGGCTGATCATACACTGATCACGTGACTGATCATGCACTGATCACTGGCTATCATGCACTCATTAACTGGCTATCATGCACTGATCACGTGGCTGATCATGCACTGATCACGTGACTGATCATGCACTGATCACGTCTATATCATGCACTGATCACATGACTGATCATGCACTGATCACGTGGATGATCATGCACTGATCATGTGACTGATCATGCACTGATCACGTGGCTATCATGCACTGCTCACGTGGCTGATCATGCAATGATCACGTAGCTACCATGTACTGGTCACGTGACTGATCATGCACTGATCACGTAATTGATCATGCACTGATCACGTGGCTGATCATGCACTGATCACGTGGCTGATCATGCACTGATCACGTGACTGATCATGCACTGATCACGTGACTGATCATGCACTGATCACGTGACTGATCATGCACTGATCACCTGCCTGATCATGCACTGATCACGTGACTGATCATGCACTGATCACATAGCTATCATGCACTGATCACGTGGCTGATCATGCACTGATCACGTGGCTGATCATGCACTGATACCGTGACTGAGCATGGACTGATCACATGACTATCATGTAGTGATCACGTGACTTAATGGCACTGATCATGTGACTGATCATGCACTGATCATGTTTGCTATCATACACTGATCATGTGCCTCTGGAGGCAATAAACAAAGAGCTGAGTAGGCACGAATCATACAGTCAGCAGGCAATAATCATGGAACTCAGCTGTGAGGAATCATGCTGCTCAGCTGGCAATAATCAAGCAGCTGAGCAGGCAGGAATTACGCAGCACAGCTGTCAATTGTCAAGCAGATGACAGGCAGGAATCGTGCAGCTCAGCTGGCAATTGTCAAGCAGATGAGCAGACAGTAATCACGCAGCTCAGCAGGCCCTGATCACGTGACTGAGCATGCACTGTTCACGTGGCTGATCATACACTGATCACGTGATGATCATGCACTGATCACGTGGATATCATGCACTGATCACGTGGCTGATCATACACTGTTCACGTGTCTGACCATGCACTGATCACGTGGCTGATCATACACTGCTCACGTAACTGATCATGCACTGATCACGTGGCTATCATGCACTGATCACGTGGCTGATCATGCACTGTCACGTGGCTGATCACACACTGTCACGTGACATATCATGCACTGATCACGTGGCTATCATGCACTGATCACGTGGCTGATCATGCACTGATCACGTGGATATCATGCACTGATCACGTGGCTGATCATGCACGATCACGTGACTGATCATGCACTGATCACGTGGCTATCATGCACTGATCACGTGGCTATCATGCACTGATCACGTGGCTGATCATGCACTGATCACGTAGCTATCATGTACTGATCACGTGACTGATCATGCACTGATCACGTAATTGATCATGCACTGATCACGTGACTGATCATGCACTGATCACGTGACTGATCATGCACTGATCACGTGACTGATCATGCACTGATCACGTGGCTATCATGCACTGATCACGTGGCTGATCATGCACTGATCACGTAGCTACCATGTACTCACGTGACTGATCATGCACTGATCACGTAACTGATCATGCACTGATCACGTGGCTGATCATGCACTGATCACGTGGCTGATCATGCACTGATCACGTGACTGATCATGCACTGATCACGTGACTGATCATGCACTGATCACGTGGCTATCATGCACTGATCACGTGGCTGATCATGCACTGATCACGTGCTGATCATGCACTGATCACATGACTGATCATGCACTGATCACGTGACTGATCATGCACTGATCACGTGGCTATCATGCACTGATCACGTGGCTGATCATGCAATGATCACGTAGCTACCATGTACTGGTCACGTGACTGATCATGCACTGATCACGTGACTGATCATGCACTGATCACGTGGCTATCATGCACTGATCACGTGGCTGATCATGCACTGATCACGTGACTGATCATGCACTGATCACGTGACTGATCATGCACTGATCACGTGGCTATCATGCACTGATCACGTGGCTGATCATGCACTGATCACGTGGCTGATCATGCACTGATCACGTGACTGATCATGCACTGATCACGTGACTATCATGCACTGATCACGTGGCTATCATGCACTGATCACGTGGCTGATCATGCAATGATCACGTAGCTACCATGTACTGGTCACGTGACTGATCATGCACTGATCACGTGACTGATCATGCACTGATCACGTGGCTATCATGCACTGATCACGTGACTGATCATGCACTGATCACGTCTATATCATGCACTGATCACATGACTGATCATGCACTGATCACGTGGATGATCATGCACTGATCACGTGACTGATCATGCACTGATCACGTGGCTGATCATGCACTGATCACGTGACTTATCATGCACTGTTCACGTGACTGATCATGCACTGATCACGTGACTGATCATGCACTGATCACGTGGCTATCATGCACTACTCACGTGGCTGATCATGCAATGATCATGTAGCTACCATGTACTGGTCACGTGACTGATCATACACCCATCAGGTGACTGATCATGCACTGATCACGTGGCTATCATGCACTGATCACGTGGCTGATCATGCACTGATCACCTGCCTGGTCATGCACTGATCACGTGACAAATCATGCACTGATCACGTAGCTATCATGAACTGATCACGTGGCTGATCATGCACTGATCACGTGGCTGATCATGCACTGATACCGTGACTGAGCATGGACTGATCACATGACTATCATGTAGTGATCACGTGACTTAATGGCGCTGATCATGTGACTGATCATGCGCTGATCATGTTTGCTATCATACACTGATCATGTGCCTCTGGAGGCAATAAACAAAGAGCTGAGTAGGCACGAATCAAACAGTCAGCAGGCAATAATCATGGAACTCAGGTGTGAGGAATCATGCTGCTCAGCTGGCAATAATCAAGCAGCTGAGCAGGCAGGAATTACGCAGCACAGCTGATAATTGTCAAGCAGATGACAGGCAGGAATCGTGCAGCTCAGCTGGCAATTGTCAAGCAGATGAGCAGACAGTAATCACGCAGCTCAGCAGGCCCAGATCACGTGACTGAGCATGCACTGTTCACGTGGCTGATCATACACTGATCACGTGACTGATCATGCACTGATCACGTGGCTATCATGCACTGATCACGTGGCTGATCATACACTGTTCACGTGTCTGACCATGCACTGATCACGTGGCTGATCATACACTGCTCACGTAACTGATCATGCACTGATCACGTGGCTGATCATGCACTGATCAGTGGCTATCATGCACTGATCACTTGGCTGATCATACACTGATCACGTGACTGATCATGCACTGATCATCTGGCTATCATGCACTCATTAACTGGCTATCATGCACTGATCACGTGGCTGATCATGCACTGATCACGTGACTGATCATGCACTGATCACGTCTATATCATGCACTGATCACATGACTGATCATGCACTGATCACCCGGATGATCATACACTGATCATGCCTGATCATGCACTGATCACGTGGCTATCATGCACTGCTCACGTGGCTGATCATGCAATGATCACGTAGCTACCATGTACTGGTCACGTGACTGATCATGCACTGATCACGTAATTGATCATGCACTGATCAGGTGACTTATCATGCACTGATCACGTGAGTGATCATGCACTGATCACGTGACTGATCATGCACTGATCACGTGGCTATCATGCACTGCTCACGTGGCTGATCATGCAATGATCACGTAGCTACCATATACTGGTCACGTGACTGATCATGCACTGATCACGTGACTGATCATGCACTGATCACGTGGCTGATCATGCACTGATCACGTGGCTGATCATGCACTGATCACGTGACTGATCATGCACTGATCACGTGACTGATCATGCACTGATCACGTGACTGATCATGCACTGATCACCTGCCTGGTCATGCACTGATCACGTGACAAATCATGCACTGATCACATAGCTATCATGAACTGATCACCTGGCTGATCATGCACTGATCACGTGGCTGATCATGCACTGATACCGTGACTGAGCATGGACTGATCACATGACTATCATGTAGTGATCACGTGACTTAATGGCGCTGATCATGTGACTGATCATGCACTGATCATGTTTGCTATCATACACTGATCATGTGCCTCTGGAGGCAATAAACAAAGAGCTGAGTAGGCACGAATCATACAGTCAGCAGGCAATAATCATGGAACTCAGCTGTGAGGAATCATGCTGCTCAGCTGGCAATAATCAAGCAGCTGAGCAGGCAGGAATTACGCAGCACAGCTGGCAATTGTCAAGCAGATGACAGGCAGGAATCGTGCAGCTCAGCTGGCAATTGTCAAGCAGATGAGCAGACAGTAATCACGCAGCTCAGCAGGCCCTGATCACGTGACTGAGCATGCACTGTTCACGTGGCTGATCATACACTGATCACGTGATGATCATGCACTGATCACTTGGATATCATGCACTGATCACGTGGCTGATCATACACTGTTCACGTGTCTGACCATGCACTGATCACGTGGCTGATCATACACTGCTCACGTAACTGATCATGCACTGATCACGTGGCTATCATGCACTGATCACGTGGCTGAACATGCACTGTTCACGTGGCTGATCACACACCTGTCACGTGACATATCATGCACTGATCACGTGGCTGATCATACTCTGCTCACGTAACTCATCATGCACACATCACGTGGCTATCATGCACTGCTCACGTGGCTCGTCATGGAATGATCACATAGCTACCATATACTGGTCACGTGACTGATCATGCACAGATCACGTAAATGATCATGCACTGTTCACGTGACTGATCATGTACTGATCACGTGACTGATCATGCACTGATCACGTGGCTATCATGCTCTGCTCACGTGGCTGATCATGCAACGATCACGTAGCAACCATGTACTGGTCACGTGACTGATCATGCACTGATCACGTAATTGATCCTGCACTGATCACGTGGCTCATCATGCACTGATCACGTGGCTGATCACACATGTATCACGTGACTGATCATGCACTGATCACGTGGCTCTCATGCACTGATCACGTGGCTATCATGCACTGATCACGTGGATATCATGCACTGATCACGTGGCTGATCACACACGTATCACATGACTGATCATGCACTGATCACGTGGCTATCATGCACTGATCACGTGGCTATCATGCACTGATCACGTGGCTGATCATGCAATGATCACGTAGCTACCATGTACTGGTCACGTGACTGATCATGCACTGATCACGTAATTGATCATGCACTGATCACGTGACTGATCATGCACTGTCACGTGAGATCATGCACTGATCACGTGACTGATCATGCACTGATCACGTGGCTATCATGCACTGATCACGTGGCTGATCATGCACTGATCACGTAGCTACCATGCACTGGTCACGTGACTGATCATGCACTGATCACGTAATTGATCATGCACTGATCACGTGGCTGATCATGCACTGATCACGTGGCTGATCATGCACTGATCACGTGACTGATCATGCACTGATCACGTGACTGATCATGCACTGATCACGTGGCTATCATGCACTGATCACGTGGCTGATCATGCACTGATCACGTGACTGATCATGCACTGATCACATGACTGATCATGCACTGATCACGTGACTGATCATGCACTGATCACGTGGCTATCATGCACTACTCACGTGGCTGATCATGCAATGATCATGTAGCTACCATGTACTGGTCACGTGACTGATCATACACTGATCAGGTGACTGATCATGCACTGATCACGTGGCTATCATGCACTGATCACGTGGCTGATCATGCACTGATCACGTGCCTGATCATGCACTGATCACGTGACTGATCATGCACTGATCACGTGGCTATCATGCACTGATCACGTGGCTGATCATGCACTGATCACGTGGCTGATCATGCACTGATCACGTGACTGATCATGCACTGATCACGTGACTATCATGCACTGATCACGTGGCTATCATGCACTGATCACGTGGCTGATCATGCACTGATCATGTAGCTACCATGTACTGGTCACGTGACTGATCATACACTGATCACGTGACTGATCATGCACTGATCACGTGGCTATCATGCACTGATCACGTGACTGATCATGCACTGATCACGTCTATATCATGCACTGATCACATGACTGATCATGCACTGATCACGTGGATGATCATACACTGATCACGTGACAGATCATGCACTGATCACGTGGCTGATCATGCACTGATCACGTGACTGATCATGCACTGATCACGTGACTGATCATGCACTGATCACGTGACTGATCATGCACTGATCACGTGGCTATCATGCACTGATCACGTGGCTGATCATGCACTGATCACGTAGCTACCATGTACTGGTCACGTGACTGATCATGCACTGATCACGTGATGATCATGCACTGATCACGTGGCTATCATGCACTGATCACGTGGCTGATCATGCACTGATCACGTGACTGATCATGCACTGATCACGTGACTGATCATGCACTGATCACGTGGCTATCATGCACTGATCACGTGGCTGATCATGCACTGATCACGTGACTGATCATGCACTGATCACGTCTATATCATGCACTGATCACGTGACTGATCATGCACTGATCACGTGGATGATCATGCACTGATCATGTGACTGATCATGCACTGATCACGTGGCTATCATGCACTGATCACGTGGCTGATCATGCACTGATCACGTGACTGATCATGCACTGATCACGTGACTGATCATGCACTGATCACGTGACTGATCATGCACTGATCACGTGACTGATCATGCACTGATCACGTGGCTATCATGCACTGATCACGTGGCTGATCATGCACTGATCACGTGCTACCATGCACTGGTCACGTGACTGATCATGCACTGATCACGTGGCTGATCATGCACTGATCACGTGGCTGATCATGCACTGATCACGTGGCTGATCATGCACTGATCACGTGACTGATCATGCACTGATCACGTGACTGATCATGCACTGATCACGTGCCTGATCATGCACTGATCACGTGACTGATCATGCACTGATCACGTGGCTATCATGCACTGATCACGTGGCTGATCATGCACTGATCACGTGGCTGATCATGCACTGATACCGTGACTGAGCATGGACTGATCACATGACTATCATGTAGTGATCACGTGACTTAATGGCGCTGATCATGTGACTGATCATGCACTGATCATGTTTGCTATCATACACTGATCATGTGCCTCTGGAGGCAATAAACAAAGAGCTGAGTAGGCACGAATCAAACAGTCAGCAGGCAATAATCATGGAACTCAGTGTGAGGAATCATGCTGCTCAGCTGGCAATAATCAAGCAGCTGAGCAGGCAGGAATTACGCAGCACAGCTGGCAATTGTCAAGCAGATGACAGGCAGGAATCGTGCAGCTCAGCTGGCAATTGTCAAGCAGATGAGCAGACAGTAATCACGCAGCTCAGCAGGCCCTGATCACGTGACTGAGCATGCACTGTTCACGTGGCTGATCATACACTGATCACGTGATGATCATGCACTGATCACTTGGATATCATGCACTGATCACGTGGCTGATCATACACTGTTCACGTGTCTGACCATGCACTGATCACGTGGCTGATCATACACTGCTCACGTAACTGATCATGCACTGATCACGTGGCTATCATGCACTGATCACGTGGCTGAACATGCACTGTTCACGTGGCTGATCACACACCTGTCACGTGACATATCATGCAATGATCACGTGGCACTCATGCACTGATCACGTGGCTGATCATACTCTGCTCACGTAACTGATCATGCACTGATCACGTGGCTATCATGCACTGATCACGTGGCTATCATGCACTGATCACGTGGCTGATCATGCACTGATCACGTGACTGATCATGCACTGATCACGTGGCTGATCATGCACTGATCACGTGGCTGATCATGCACTGATCACGTGACTGATCATGCACTGATCACGTGACTGATCATGCACTGATCACGTGGCTGATCATGCACTGATCACGTGGCTGATCATGCACTGATCACGTGACTGATCATGCACTGATCACGTGACTGATCATGCACTGATCACGTGGCTATCATGCACTGATCACGTGGCTGATCATGCACTGATCACGTGGCTGATCATGCACTGATCACATGACTGATCATGCACTGATCACGTGACTGATCATGCACTGATCACGTGGCTATCATGCACTGATCACGTGGCTGATCATGCACTGATCATAGCTATCATGCACTGATCAGTGACTGATCATGCACTGATCACGTGACTGATCATGCACTGATCACGTGGCTATCATGCACTGATCACGTGGCTGATCATGCACTGATCACGTGACTGATCATGCACTGATCACGTGACTGATCATGCACTGATCACGTGGCTATCATGCACTGATCACGTGGCTGATCATGCACTGATCACGTGGCTGATCATGCACTGATACGTGACTGATCATGCACTGATCACGTGACTGATCATGCACTGATCACGTGGCTATCATGCACTACTCACGTGGCTGATCATGCAATGATCATGTAGCTACCATGTACAGGTCACGTGAATGATCATACACCCATCAGGTGACTGATCATGCACTGATCACGTGGCTATCATGCACTGATCACGTGACTGATCATGCACTGATCACGTCTATATCATGCACTGATCACATGACTGCCCATGCACTGATCACGTGGATGATCATACACTAATCATGTGACAGATCATGCACTGATCACGTGGCTGATCATGCACTGATACCGTGACTGAGCATGGACTGATCACATGACTATCATGTAGTGATCACGTGACTTAATGGCGCTGATCATGTGACTGATCATGCGCTGATCATGTTTGCTATCATACACTGATCATGTGCCTCTGGAGGCAATAAACAAAGAGCTGAGTAGGCACGAATCAAACAGTCAGCAGGCAATAATCATGGAACTCAGCTGTGAGGAATCATGCTGCTCAGCTGGCAATAATCAAGCAGCTGAGCAGGCAGGAATTACGCAGCACAGCTGGCAATTGTCAAGCAGATGACAGGCAGGAATCGTGCAGCTCAGCTGGCAATTGTCAAGCAGATGAGCAGACAGTAATCACGCAGCTCAGCAGGCCCAGATCACGTGACTGAGCATGCACTGTTCACGTGGCTGATCATACACTGATCACGTGACTGATCATGCACTGATCACGTGGCTATCATGCACTGATCACGTGGCTGATCATACACTGTTCACGTGTCTGACCATGCACTGATCACGTGGCTGATCATACACTGCTCACGTAACTGATCATGCACTGATCACGTGGCTGATCATGCACTGATCACGTGGCTGATCATGCACTGTTCACGTGGCTGATCATGCACTGATCACGTGACTGATCATGCACTGATCACTGGCTATCATGCACTGATCACTGGCTATCATGCACTGATCACGTGGCTGATCATGCACTGATCACGTGACTGATCATGCACTGATCACGTCTATATCATGCACTGATCACGTGACTGATCATGCACTGATCACGGATGATCATGCACTGATCACGTGACTGATCATGCACTGATCACGTGGCTATCATGCACTGATCACGTGGCTGATCATGCACTGATCACGTAGCTACCATGTACTGGTCACGTGACTGATCATGCACTGATCACGTGACTGATCATGCACTGATCACGTGGCTATCATGCACTACTCACGTGGCTGATCATGCAATGATCACGTAGCTACCATGTACTGGTCACGTGACTGATCATACACCCATCAGGTGACTGATCATGCACTGATCACGTGGCTATCATGCACTGATCACGTGGCTGATCATGCACTGATCACGTGCCTGGTCATGCACTGATCACGTGACTGATCATGAACTGATCACATGGCTATCATGCACTGATCACGTGGCTGATCATGCACTGATCACGTGGCTGATCATGCACTGATACCGTGACTGAGCATGGACTGATCACATGACTATCATGTAGTGATCACGTGACTTAATGGCGCTGATCATGTGACTGATCATGCGCTGATCATGTTTGCTATCATACACTGATCATGTGCCTCTGGAGGCAATAAACAAAGAGCTGAGTAGGCACGAATCAAACAGTCAGCAGGCAATAATCATGGAACTCAGGTGTGAGGAATCATGCTGCTCAGCTGGCAATAATCAAGCAGCTGAGCAGGCAGGAATTACGCAGCACAGCTGGCAATTGTCAAGCAGATGACAGGCAGGAATCGTGCAGCTCAGCTGGCAATTGTCAAGCAGATGAGCAGACAGTAATCACGCAGCTCAGCAGGCCCTGATCACGTGACTGAGCATGCACTGTTCACGTGGCTGATCATACACTGATCACGTGACTGATCATGCACTGATCACTGGCTATCATGCACTGATCACGTGGCTGATCATACACTGTTCACGTGTCTGACCATGCACTGATCACGTGGCTGATCATACACTGATCACGTAACTGATCATGCACTGATCACGTGGCTGATCATGCACTGATCAGTGGCTATCATGCACTGATCACGTGGCTGATCATGCACTGATCACGTGACTGATCATGCACTGATCACTGGCTATCATGCACTGATCACTGGCTATCATGCACTGATCACGTGGCTGATCATGCACTGATCACGTGACTGATCATGCACTGATCACGTCTATATCATGCACTGATCACATGACTGATCATGCACTGATCACGTGGATGATCATGCACTGATCACGTGACTGATCATGCACTGATCACGTGGCTATCATGCACTGCTCACGTGGCTGATCATGCACTGATCACGTAGCTACCATGTACTGGTCACGTGACTGATCATGCACTGATCACGTAATTGATCATGCACTGATCACGTGACTTATCATGCACTGATCACGTGGCTGATCATGCACTGATCACGTGACTGATCATGCACTGATCACGTGGCTATCATGCACTGATCACGTGGCTGATCATGCACTGATCACGTGCTACCATGCACTGATCACGTGACTGATCATGCACTGATCACGTAACTGATCATGCACTGATCACGTGGCTGATCATGCACTGATCACGTGGCTGATCATGCACTGATCACGTGGCTGATCATGCACTGATCACGTGGCTGATCATGCACTGATCACGTGACTGATCATGCACTGATCACGTGGCTATCATGCACTGATCACGTGGCTGATCATGCACTGATCACGTGGCTATCATGCACTGATCACGTGGCTGATCATGCACTGATCACGTGACTGATCATGCACTGATCACGTGGCTATCATGCACTGATCACGTGGCTATCATGCACTGATCACGTGGCTGATCATGCACTGATCACGTAGCTACCATGCACTGATCACGTGACTGATCATGCACTGATCACGTAATTGATCATGCACTGATCACGTGGCTGATCATGCACTGATCACGTGGCTGATCATGCACTGATCACGTGACTGATCATGCACTGATCACGTGACTGATCATGCACTGATCACGTGGCTATCATGCACTGATCACGTGGCTGATCATGCACTGATCACGTGGCTGATCATGCACTGATCACATGACTGATCATGCACTGATCACGTGACTGATCATGCACTGATCACGTGGCTATCATGCACTGATCACGTGGCTGATCATGCACTGATCACGTAGCTATCATGCACTGATCACGTGACTGATCATGCACTGATCACGTGACTGATCATGCACTGATCACGTGGCTATCATGCACTGATCACGTGGCTGATCATGCACTGATCACGTGACTGATCATGCACTGATCACGTGACTGATCATGCACTGATCACGTGGCTATCATGCACTGATCACGTGGCTGATCATGCACTGATCACGTGACTGATCATGCACTGATCACGTGACTGATCATGCACTGATCACGTGACTGATCATGCACTGATCACGTGGCTATCATGCACTACTCACGTGGCTGATCATGCAATGATCATGTAGCTACCATGTACAGGTCACGTGAATGATCATACACCCATCAGGTGACTGATCATGCACTGATCACGTGGCTATCATGCACTGATCACGTGACTGATCATGCACTGATCACGTCTATATCATGCACTGATCACATGACTGCCCATGCACTGATCACGTGGATGATCATACACTAATCATGTGACAGATCATGCACTGATCACGTGGCTGATCATGCACTGATACCGTGACTGAGCATGGACTGATCACATGACTATCATGTAGTGATCACGTGACTTAATGGCGCTGATCATGTGACTGATCATGCGCTGATCATGTTTGCTATCATACACTGATCATGTGCCTCTGGAGGCAATAAACAAAGAGCTGAGTAGGCACGAATCAAACAGTCAGCAGGCAATAATCATGGAACTCAGGTGTGAGGAATCATGCTGCTCAGCTGGCAATAATCAAGCAGCTGAGCAGGCAGGAATTACGCAGCACAGCTGGCAATTGTCAAGCAGATGACAGGCAGGAATCGTGCAGCTCAGCTGGCAATTGTCAAGCAGATGAGCAGACAGTAATCACGCAGCTCAGCAGGCCCAGATCACGTGACTGAGCATGCACTGTTCACGTGGCTGATCATACACTGATCACGTGACTGATCATGCACTGATCACGTGGCTATCATGCACTGATCACGTGGCTGATCATACACTGTTCACGTGTCTGACCATGCACTGATCACGTGGCTGATCATACACTGCTCACGTAACTGATCATGCACTGATCACGTGGCTGATCATGCACTGATCACGTGGCTGATCATGCACTGATCACGTGGCTGATCATGCACTGATCACGTGACTGATCATGCACTGATCACTGGCTATCATGCACTCATCACTGGCTATCATGCACTGATCACGTGGCTGATCATGCACTGATCACGTGACTGATCATGCACTGATCACGTCTATATCATGCACTGATCACGTGACTGATCATGCACTGATCACGTGGATGATCATGCACTGATCATGTGACTGATCATGCACTGATCACGTGGCTATCATGCACTGATCACGTGGCTGATCATGCACTGATCACGTGGCTACATGCACTGATCACGTGACTGATCATGCACTGATCACGTGACTGATCATGCACTGATCACGTGGCTATCATGCACTGATCACGTGGCTGATCATGCACTGATCACGTGCCTGATCATGCACTGATCACATGACTGATCATGCACTGATCACGTGACTGATCATGCACTGATCACGTGGCTATCATGCACTACTCACGTGGCTGATCATGCAATGATCATGTAGCTACCATGTACAGGTCACGTGAATGATCATACACCCATCAGGTGACTGATCATGCACTGATCACGTGACTGATCATGCACTGATCACGTCTATATCATGCACTGATCACATGACTGCCCATGCACTGATCACGTGGATGATCATACACTAATCATGTGACAGATCATGCACTGATCACGTGGCTGATCATGCACTGATACCGTGACTGAGCATGGACTGATCACATGACTATCATGTAGTGATCACGTGACTTAATGGCGCTGATCATGTGACTGATCATGCGCTGATCATGTTTGCTATCATACACTGATCATGTGCCTCTGGAGGCAATAAACAAAGAGCTGAGTAGGCACGAATCAAACAGTCAGCAGGCAATAATCATGGAACTCAGGTGTGAGGAATCATGCTGCTCAGCTGGCAATAATCAAGCAGCTGAGCAGGCAGGAATTACGCAGCACAGCTGGCAATTGTCAAGCAGATGACAGGCAGGAATCGTGCAGCTCAGCTGGCAATTGTCAAGCAGATGAGCAGACAGTAATCACGCAGCTCAGCAGGCCCAGATCACGTGACTGAGCATGCACTGTTCACGTGGCTGATCATACACTGATCACGTGACTGATCATGCACTGATCACGTGGCTATCATGCACTGATCACGTGGCTGATCATACACTGTTCACGTGTCTGACCATGCACTGATCACGTGGCTGATCATACACTGCTCACGTAACTGATCATGCACTGATCACGTGGCTGATCATGCACTGATCACGTGGCTGATCATGCACTGATCACGTGGCTGATCATACACTGATCACGTGACTGATCATGCACTGATCACGTGGCTATCATGCACTGATCACGTGGCTGATCATGCACTGATCACGTGGCTGATCATGCACTGATCACGTGACTATCATGCACTGATCACGTGGCTGATCATACACTGATCACGTGACTGATCATGCACACATCACGTGGCTATCATGCACTGCTCACGTGGCTGTCATGCAATGATCACGTAGCTACCATATACTGGTCACGTGACTGATCATGCACTGATCACGTAAATGATCATGCACTGATCACGTGACTGATCATGCACTGATCACGTGACTGATCATGCACTGATCACGTGGCTATCATGCACTGATCACGTGGCTGATCATGCAACGATCACGTAGCAACCATGTACTGGTCACGTGACTGATCATGCACTGATCACGTAATTGATCATGCACTGATCACGTGGCTCATCATGCACTGATCACGTGGCTGATCACACATGATCACGTGACTGATCATGCACTGATCACGTGGCTATCATGCACTGATCACGTGGCTATCATGCACTGATCACGTGGCTATCATGCACTGATCACGTGGCTGATCATGCACTGATCACGTGACTATCATGCACTGATCACGTGACTGATCATGCACTGATCACGTGGCTGATCATGCACTGATCACGTGGCTGATCATGCACTGATCACGTGGCTGATCATGCACTGATCACGTGACTGATCATGCACTGATCACGTGACTGATCATGCACTGATCACGTGGCTGATCATGCACTGATCACGTGGCTATCATGCACTGATCACGTGGCTGATCATACACGATCACGTGACTGATCATGCACTGATCACGTGGCTATCATGCACTGATCACGTGGCTATCATGCACTGATCACGTGCTGATCATGCACTGATCACGTAGCTACCATGCACTGTCACGTGACTGATCATGCACTGATCAGTGACTGATCATGCACTGATCACGTGGCTGATCATGCACTGATCACGTGACTGATCATGCACTGATCACGTGACTGATCATGCACTGATCACGTGGCTATCATGCACTGATCACGTGGCTGATCATGCACTGATCACGCTACCATGCACTGATCACGTGACTGATCATGCACTGATCACATGACTGATCATGCACTGATCACGTGGCTTATCATGCA
Organism: Bos javanicus; assembly: GCF_032452875.1. Lineage (NCBI taxonomy): Eukaryota > Metazoa > Chordata > Mammalia > Artiodactyla > Bovidae > Bos > Bos javanicus. The sequence goes on from NW_026893777.1 coordinate 230,083, forward strand.
CTGATCATGTGACTGATCATGTGCTGATCATGTTTGGTGTCATACACTGATCATGTGCCTCTGGAGGCAATGAACAAAGAGCTGAGTAGGCAGGAATCAGTCAGCAGGCAATAATCATGGAACTCAGCTCTGAGAAATCATGCTGCTCAGCTGGCAATAATCAAGCAGATGAGCAGGCAGGAATTACGCAGCACAGGTGGCAATTGTCAAGCAGATGACAGGCAGGAATCGTGCAGCTCAGCTGGCAATTGTCAAGCAGATGAGCAGACAGTAATCACGCAGCTCAGCAGGCCCTGATCACGTGACTGAGCATGCACTGTTCACGTGGCTGATCACACACTGATCACGTGACTGATCATGCACTGATCACGTGACTGATCATGCACTGATCACGTGGCTATCATGCACTGATCACGTGGCTGATCATGCACTGATCACGGGACTGATCATGCACTGATCACGGGCTATCATGCACTGACACATGACTGATCATGCACTGATCACGTGGCTGATCATGCACTGATCACGTGACTGATCATGCACTGATCACGTGGCTATCATGCACTGATCACGTGGCTATCATGCACTGATCACGTGGCTGATCATGCACTGATCACGTGACTGATCATGCACTGATCACGTGGCTGATCATGCACTGATCACGTGACTGATCATGCACTGATCACGTGACTGATCATGCACTGATCACGTGGCTATCATGCACTGATCACGTGGCTGATCATGCACTGATCACGTGGCTATCATGCACTGATCACGTGACTGATCATGCACTGATCACGTGGCTGATCATGCACTGATCACGTGGCTGATCATGCACTGATCACGTGGCTGATCATGCATGATCACGCAGCTACCATGTACTGGTCACATGACTGATCATGCACTGATCACGTGACTGATCATGCACTGATCACGTGGCTATCATGCACTACTCACGTGGCTGATCATGCAATGATCATGTAGCTACCATGTACAGGTCACGTGAATGATCATACACCCATCAGGTGACTGATCATGCACTGATCACGTGGCTATCATGCACTGATCACGTGACTGATCATGCACTGATCACGTCTATATCATGCACTGATCACATGACTGCCCATGCACTGATCACGTGGATGATCATACACTAATCATGTGACAGATCATGCACTGATCACGTGGCTGATCATGCACTGATACCGTGACTGAGCATGGACTGATCACATGACTATCATGTAGTGATCACGTGACTTAATGGCGCTGATCATGTGACTGATCATGCGCTGATCATGTTTGCTATCATACACTGATCATGTGCCTCTGGAGGCAATAAACAAAGAGCTGAGTAGGCACGAATCAAACAGTCAGCAGGCAATAATCATGGAACTCAGCTGTGAGGAATCATGCTGCTCAGCTGGCAATAATCAAGCAGCTGAGCAGGCAGGAATTACGCAGCACAGCTGGCAATTGTCAAGCAGATGACAGGCAGGAATCGTGCAGCTCAGCTGGCAATTGTCAAGCAGATGAGCAGACAGTAATCACGCAGCTCAGCAGGCCCTGATCACGTGACTGAGCATGCACTGTTCACGTGGCTGATCATACACTGATCACGTGACTGATCATGCACTGATCACGTGGCTATCATGCACTGATCACGTGGCTGATCATACACTGATCACGTGTCTGATCATGCACTGATCACGTGGCTGATCATGCACTGATCACGTGACTGATCATGCACTGATCACGTGGCTGATCATGCACTGATCACGTGGCTGATCATGCACTGATCACGTGGCTGATCATGCACTGATCACGTGGCTGATCATGCACTGATCACGTGGCTATCATGCACTGATCACGTGACTGATCATGCACTGATCACGTGGCTGATCATGCACTGATCACGTGACTGATCATGCACTGATCACGTGGCTGATCATGCATGATCACGCAGCTACCATGCACTGATCACGTGACTGATCATGCACTGATCACGTGACTGATCATGCACTGATCACGTGACTGATCATGCACTGATCACGTGGCTGATCATGCACTGATCACGTGGCTGATCATGCACTGATCACGTGGCTGATCATGCACTGATCACGTGGCTGATCATGCACTGATCACGTGACTGATCATGCACTGATCACGTGACTGATCATGCACTGATCACGTGGATATCATGCACTGATCACGTGGCTGATCATGCACTGATCACGTGACTGATCATGCACTGATCACGTGGCTGATCATGCACTGATCACGTGACTGATCATGCACTGATCACGTGGCTATCATGCACTGATCACGTGGCTGATCATGCACTGATCACGTGGCTGATCACACTGATCACGTGACTGATCATGCACTGATCACGTGGCATCATGCACTGATCACGTGGCTGATCATGCACTGATCACGTGACTGATCATGCACTGATCACGTGGCTATCATGCACTGATCACGTGGCTGATCATGCACTGATCACGTAGCTATCATGCACTGATCACGTGACTGATCATGCACTGATCACGTGGCTGATCATGCACTGATCACGTGACTGATCATGCACTGATCACGTGGCTGATCATGCACTGATCACGTGGCTGATCATGCACTGATCACGTGGCTATCATGCACTGATCACGTGGCTGATCATGCACTGATCACGTAGCAATCATGCACTGATCACGTGACTGATCATGCACTGATCACGTAATTGATCATGCACTGATCACGTGACTGATCATGCACTGATCACGTGGCTGATCACACACGATCACGTGACTGATCATGCACTGATCACGTGGCTGATCATGCACTGATCACGTGGCTGATCATGCACTGATCACGTGGCTATCATGCACTGATCACGTGGCTGATCATGCACTGATCACGTAGCTATCATGCACTGATCACGTGACTGATCATGCACTGATCACGTAACTGATCATGCACTGATCACGTGGCTGATCATGCACTGATCACGTGGCTATCATGCACTGATCACGTGGCTGATCATGCACTGATCACGTGGCTATCATGCACTGATCACGTGACTGATCATGCACTGATCACGTGGCTGATCATGCACTGATCACGTGGCTGATCATGCACTGATCACGTGACTGATCATGCACTGATCACGTGGCTATCATGCACTGATCACGTGGCTGATCATGCACTGATCACGTAGCTATCATGCACTGATCACGTGACTGATCATGCACTGATCACGTGGCTGATCATGCACTGATCACGTGACTGATCATGCACTGATCACGTGACTGATCATGCACTGATCACGTGGCTATCATGCACTGATCACGTGGCTGATCATGCACTGATCACGTGGCTGATCATGCACTGATCACGTGACTGATCATGCACTGATCACGTGACTGATCATGCACTGATCACGTGGCTATCATGCACTGATCACGTGGCTGATCATGCACTGATCACGTGACTGATCATGCACTGATCACGTGACTGATCATGCACTGATCACGTGGCTATCATGCACTGATCACGTGGCTGATCATGCACTGATCACGTGGCTATCATGCACTGATCACGTGACTGATCATGCACTGATCACGTGACTGATCATGCAGTGATCACGTGGCTATCATGCACTACTCACGTGGCTGATCATGCAATGATCATGTAGCTACCATGTACAGGTCACGTGAATGATCATACACCCATCAGGTGACTGATCATGCACTGATCACGTGGCTATCATGCACTGATCACGAGACTGATCATGCACTGATCACGTCTATATCATGCACTGATCACATGACTGCCCATGCACTGATCACGTGGATGATCATACACTAATCATGTGACAGATCATGCACTGATCACGTGGCTGATCATGCACTGATACCGTGACTGAGCATGGACTGATCACATGACTATCATGTAGTGATCACGTGACTTAATGGCGCTGATCATGTGACTGATCATGCGCTGATCATGTTTGCTATCATACACTGATCATGTGCCTCTGGAGGCAATAAACAAAGAGCTGAGTAGGCACGAATCAAACAGTCAGCAGGCAATAATCATGGAACTCAGGTGTGAGGAATCATGCTGCTCAGCTGGCAATAATCAAGCAGCTGAGCAGGCAGGAATTACGCAGCACAGCTGGCAATTGTCAAGCAGATGACAGGCAGGAATCGTGCAGCTCAGCTGGCAATTGTCAAGCAGATGAGCAGACAGTAATCACGCAGCTCAGCAGGCCCTGATCACGTGACTGAGCATGCACTGTTCACGTGGCTGATCATACACTGATCACGTGATTGATCATGCACTGATCACTTGGATATCATGCACTGATCACGTGGCTGATCATACACTGTTCACGTGTCTGATCATGCACTGATCACGTGGCTATCATGCACTGATCACGTGGCTGAACATGCACTGTTCACGTGGCTGATCACACACTGTCACGTGACATATCATGCACTGATCACGTGGCACTCATGCACTGATCACGTGGCTGATCATACTCTGCTCACGTAACTGATCATGCACACATCACGTGGCTATCATGCACTGCTCACGTGGCTCGTCATGGAATGATCACGTAGCTACCATATACTGGTCACGTGACTGATCATGCACAGATCACGTAAATGATCATGCACTGTTCACGTGACTGATCATGTACTGATCACGTGACTGATCATGCACTGATCACGTGGCTATCATGCACTGCTCACGTGGCTGATCATGCAACGATCACGTAGCAACCATGTACTGGTCACGTGACTGATCATGCACTGATCACGTAATTGATCCTGCACTGATCACGTGGCTCATCATGCACTGATCACGTGGCTGATCACACACGTATCACGTGACTGATCATGCACTGATCACGTGGCTATCATGCACTGATCACGTGGCTATCATGCACTGATATCATGCACTGATCACGTGGCTGATCACACACGTATCACGTGACTGATCATGCACTGATCACGTGGCTATCATGCACTGATCACGTGGCTGATCATGCACTGATCACGTAGCTACCATGCACTGTCACGTGACTGATCATGCACTGATCACGTGGCTGATCATGCACTGATCACGTGACTGATCATGCACTGATCACGTGGCTGATCATGCACTGATCACGTAGCTATCATGCACTGATCACGTGAATGATCATGCACTGATCACGTGGCTGATCATGCACTGATCACGTGACTGATCATGCACTGATCACGTGGCTTATCATGCACTGATCATGTGACTGATCATGTGCTGATCATGTTTGGTGTCATACACTGATCATGTGCCTCTGGAGGCAATGAACAAAGAGCTGAGTAGGCAGGAATCAGTAGGCAATAATCATGGAACTCAGCTGTGAGAAATCATGCTGCTCAGCTGGCAATAATCAAGCAGATGAGCAGGCAGGAATTATGCAGCACAGCTGGCAATTGTCAAGCAGATGACAGGCAGGAATCGTGCAGCTCAGCTGGCAATTGTCAAGCAGATGAGCAGACAGTAATCACGCAGCTCAGCAGGCCCTGATCACGTGACTGAGCATGCACTGTTCACGTGGCTGATCACACACTGATCACGTGACTGATCATGCACTGATCACGTGGCTATCATGCACTGATCACGTGACTGATCATGCACTGATCACGTAACTGTCATGCACTGATCACGTGGCTATCATGCACTGATCACGTGGCTGATCATGCACTGATCACGTGACTGATCATGCACTGATCACGTGGCTATCATGCACTGATCACGTGGCTGATCATGCACTGATCACGGGACTGATCATGCACTGATCACGGGCTATCATGCACTGATACATGACTGATCATGCACTGATCACGTGCTGATCATGCACTGATCACGTGACTGATCATGCACTGATCACGTGACTGATCATGCACTGATCACGTGGCTATCATGCACTGATCACGTGGCTGATCATGCACTGATCACGTGACTGATCATGCACTGATCACGTGGCTGATCATGCACTGATCACGTGGCTGATCATGCACTGATCACGTAGCTACCATGCACTGGTCACGTGACTGATCATGCACTGATCACGTAACTGATCATGCACTGATCACGTGACTGATCATGCACTGATCACGTGACTGATCATGCACTGATCACGTGGCTATCATGCACTGATCACGTGGCTGATCATGCAATGATCACGTAGCTACCATGTACTGGTCACGTGACTGATCATGCACTGATCACGTAATTGATCATGCACTGATCACGTGGCTGATCATGCACTGATCACGTGACTGATCATGCACTGATCACGTGACTGATCATGCACTGATCACGTGACTATCATGCACTGATCACGTGGCTGATCATGCACTGATCACGTGACTGATCATGCACTGATCACGTGACTGATCATGCACTGATCACGTGGCTATCATGCACTGATCACGTGGCTGATCATGCACTGATCACGTGACTGATCATGCACTGATCACGTGACTGATCATGCACTGATCACGTGGCTATCATGCACTGATCACGTGGCTATCATGCACTGATCACGTGGCTGATCATGCACTGATCACGTGACTGATCATGCACTGATCACGTGGTATCATGCACTGATCACGTGGCTGATCATGCACTGATCACGTGACTGATCATGCACTGATCACGTGGCTGATCATGCACTGATCACGTAGCTGATCATGCACTGATCACGTGGCTATCATGCACTGATCACGTGGCTGATCATGCACTGATCACGTAGCTGACATGCACTGATCACGTGACTGATCATGCACTGATCACGTGACTGATCATGCACTGATCACGTGACTGATCATGCACTGATCACGTGACTGATCATGCACTGATCACGTGGCTATCATGCACTGATCACGTGGCTGATCATGCAATGATCACGTAGCTACCATGTACTGATCACGTGACTGATCATGCACTGATCACGTAATTGATCATGCACTGATCACGTGGCTGATCATGCACTGATCACGTGACTGATCATGCACTGATCACGTGACTGATCATGCACTGATCACGTGGCTATCATGCACTGATCACGTGGCTGATCATGCACTGATCACGTGACTGATCATGCACTGATCACGTGACTGATCATGCACTGATCACGTGGATATCATGCACTGATCACGTGGCTGATCATGCACTGATCACGTGTCTGATCATGCACTGATCACGTGGCTGATCATGCACTGATCACGTAACTGATCATGCACTGATCACGTGGCTATCATGCACTGATCACGTGGCTGATCATGCACTGATCACGTGGCTGATCACACACTGTCACGTGACTGATCATGCACTGATCACGTGGCACTCATGCACTGATCACGTGGCTGATCATACACTGATCACGTGACTGATCATGCACTGATCACGTGGCTATCATGCACTGCTCACGTGGCTGATCATGCAATGATCACGTAGCTACCATATACTGGTCACGTGACTGATCATGCACTGATCACGTAATTGATCATGCACTGATCACGTGACTGATCATGCACTGATCACGTGGCTGATCATGCACTGATCACGTGACTGATCATGCACTGATCACGTGGCTGATCATGCACTGATCACGTGGCTGATCATGCACTGATCACGTGATTCATGCACTGATCACGTGGCTATCATGCACTGATCACGTGGCTGATCATGCACTGATCACGTGGCTATCATGCACTGATCACGTGACTGATCATGCACTGATCACGTAATTGATCATGCACTGATCACGTGACTGATCATGCACTGATCACGTGGCTGATCACACACTGATCACGTGACTGATCATGCACTGATCACGTGGCTGATCATGCACTGATCACGTGGCTGATCATGCACTGATCACGTGGCTATCATGCACTGATCACGTGGCTGATCATGCACTGATCACGTAGCTATCATGCACTGATCACGTGACTGATCATGCACTGATCACGTAACTGATCATGCACTGATCACGTGGCTGATCATGCACTGATCACGTGGCTATCATGCACTGATCACGTGGCTGATCATGCACTGATCACGCAGCTATCATGCACTGATCACGTGACTGATCATGCACTGATCACGTGACTGATCATGCACTGATCACGTGACTGATCATGCACTGATCACGTGGCTATCATGCACTGATCACGTGGCTGATCATGCACTGATCACGTAGCTATCATGCACTGATCACGTGACTGATCATGCACTGATCACGTGGCTGATCATGCACTGATCACGTGACTGATCATGCACTGATCACGTGACTGATCATGCACTGATCACGTGGCTATCATGCACTGATCACGTGGCTGATCATGCACTGATCACGTGCCTGATCATGCACTGATCACGTGACTGATCATGCACTGATCACGTGACTGATCATGCACTGATCACGTGGCTATCATGCACTGATCACGTGGCTGATCATGCACTGATCACGTGACTGATCATGCACTGATCACGTGACTGATCATGCACTGATCACGTACTGATCATGCACTGATCACGTGGATGATCATGCACTGATCACGTGGCTGATCATGCACTGATCACGTGGCTGATCATGCACTGATCACGTGGCTGATCATGCACTGATACCGTGACTGAGCATGGACTGATCACATGACTATCATGTAGTGATCACGTGACTTAATGGCGCTGATCATGTGACTGATCATGCACTGATCATGTTTGCTATCATACACTGATCATGTGCCTCTGGAGGCAATAAACAAAGAGCTGAGTAGGCACGAATCAAACAGTCAGCAGGCAATAATCATGGAACTCAGGTGTGAGGAATCATGCTGCTCAGCTGGCAATAATCAAGCAGCTGAGCAGGCAGGAATTACGCAGCACAGCTGGCAATTGTCAAGCAGATGACAGGCAGGAATCGTGCAGCTCAGCTGGCAATTGTCAAGCAGATGAGCAGACAGTAATCACGCAGCTCAGCAGGCCCTGATCACGTGACTGAGCATGCACTGTTCACGTGGCTGATCATACACTGATCACGTGATTGATCATGCACTGATCACTTGGATATCATGCACTGATCACGTGGCTGATCATACACTGTTCACGTGTCTGACCATGCACTGATCACGTGGCTGATCATACACTGCTCACGTAACTGATCATGCACTGATCACGTGGCTGATCATGCACTGATCACGTGGCTGATCATGCACTGATCACGTGGCTATCATGCACTGTCACGTGACTGATCATGCACTGATCACGTGGCTGATCATGCACTGATCACGTGGCTGATCATGCACTGATCACGTGACTGATCATGCACTGATCACGTGACTGATCATGCACTGATCACGTGGCTATCATGCACTGATCACGTGGCTGATCATGCACTGATCACGTGACTGATCATGCACTGATCACGTGGCTGATCATGCACTGATCACGTGGCTGATCATGCACTGATCACGTGACTGATCATGCACTGATCACGTGGCTATCATGCACTGATCACGTGGCTGATCATGCACTGATCACGTAGCTACCATGTACTGGTCACGTGACTGATCATGCACTGATCACGTGAATGATCATGCACTGATCACGTGACTGATCATGCACTGATCACGTGACTGATCATGCACTGATCACGTGGCTATCATGCACTGATCACGTGGCTGATCATGCACTGATCACGTAGCTACCATGCACTGATCACGTGACTGATCATGCACTGATCACGTAATTGATCATGCACTGATCACGTGGCTGATCATGCACTGATCACGTGGCTGATCACACATGATCACGTGACTGATCATGCACTGATCACGTGGCTATCATGCACTGATCACGTGGCTGATCATGCACTGATCACGTGGCTATCATGCACTGATCACGTGGCTGATCATGCACTGATCACGTGGCTATCATGCACTGATCACGTGACTGATCATGCACTGATCACGTGACTGATCATGCACTGATCACGTGGCTGATCATGCACTGATCACGTGGCTGATCACACACGATCACGTGACTGATCATGCACTGATCACGTGACTGATCATGCACTGATCACGTGGCTATCATGCACTGATCACGTGGCTGATCATGCACTGATCACGTGGCTGATCATGCACTGATCACGTGACTGATCATGCACTGATCACGTGGAATCATGCACTGATCACGTGGCTGATCATGCACTGATCACGCAGCTACCATGCACTGGTCACATGACTGATCATGCACTGATCACGTGACTGATCATGCACTGATCACGTGGCTTATCATGCACTGATCATGTGACTGATCATGCGCTGATCATGTTTGGTATCATACACTGATCATGTGCCTCTGGAGGCAATGAACAAAGAGCTGAGTAGGCACGAATCAGTCAGCAGGCAATAATCATGGAACTCAGCTGTGAGAAATCATGCTGCTCAGCTGGCAATAATCAAGCAGCTGAGCAGGCAGGAATTATGCAGCACAGCTGGCAATTGTCAAGCAGATGACAGGCAGGAATCGTGCAGCTCAGCTGGCAATTGTCAAGCAGATGAGCAGACAGTAATCACGCAGCTCAGCAGGCCCTGATCACGTGACTGAGCATGCACTGTTCACGTGGCTGATCATACACTGATCACGTGACTGATCATGCACTGATCACGTGATGTCATGCACTGATCACGTGGCTGATCATGCACTGATCACGTGGCTGATCATGCACTGATCACGTGACTGATCATGCACTGATCACGTGGCTATCATGCACTGATCACGTGGCTGATCATGCACTGATCACGGGACTGATCATGCACTGATCACGTGCTATCATGCACTGATACATGACTGACATGCACTGATCACGTGATGATCATGCACTGATCACGTGACTGATCATGCACTGATCACGTGACTGATCATGCACTGATCACGTGGCTGATCATGCACTGATCACGTGGCTGATCATGCACTGATCACGTGGCATCATGCACTGATCACGTGGCTGATCATGCACTGATCACGTGACTGATCATGCACTGATCACGTGGCTATCATGCACTGATCACGTGGCTGATCATGCAATGATCACGTAGCAACCATGTACTGGTCACGTGACTGATCATGCACTGATCACGTAATTGATCATGCACTGATCACGTGGCTGATCATGCACTGATCACGTGGCTGATCACACATGATCACGTGACTGATCATGCACTGATCACGTGGCTATCATGCACTGATCACGTGGCTGATCATGCACTGATCACGTGGATATCATGCACTGATCACGTGGCTGATCACACACTGATCACGTGACTGATCATGCACTGATCACGTGGCTATCATGCACTGATCACGTGGCTATCATGCACTGATCACGTGGCTGATCATGCACTGATCACGTGACTGATCATGCACTGATCACGTGGCTGATCATGCACTGATCACGTGGCTGATCATGCACTGATCACGTGACTGATCATGCACTGATCACGTGACTGATCATGCACTGATCACGTGGCTATCATGCACTGATCACGTGGCTGATCATGCACTGATCACGTGACTGATCATGCACTGATCACGTGGCTGATCATGCACTGATCACGTGACTGATCATGCACTGATCACGTGACTGATCATGCACTGATCACGTGGCTATCATGCACTGATCACGTGGCTGATCATGTGATGATCACGCAGCTACCATGCACTGATCACGTGACTGATCATGCACTGATCACGTGACTGATCATGCACTGATCACGTGGCTATCATGCACTGATCACGTGGCTGATCATGCACTGATCACGTAGCTATCATGCACTGATCACGTGACTGATCATGCACTGATCAGTGACTGATCATGCACTGATCACGTGGCTGATCATGCACTGATCACGTGGCTGATCATGCACTGATCACGTGGCTGATCATGCACTGATCACGTGACTGATCATGCACTGATCACGTGACTGATCATGCACTGATCACGTGGCTATCATGCACTGATCACGTGGCTGATCATGCACTGATCACGTGCCTGATCATGCACTGATCACATGACTGATCATGCACTGATCACGTGACTGATCATGCACTGATCACGTGGCTATCATGCACTACTCACGTGGCTGATCATGCAATGATCATGTAGCTACCATGTACTGGTCACGTGACTGATCATACACCCATCAGGTGACTGATCATGCACTGATCACGTGGCTGATCATGCACTGATCACGTGACTGATCATGCACTGATCACGTGACTGATCATGCACTGATCACATGGCTATCATGCACTGATCACGTGGCTGATCATGCACTGATCACGTGGCTGATCATGCACTGATACCGTGACTGAGCATGGACTGATCACATGACTATCATGTAGTGATCACGTGACTTAATGGCGCTGATCATGTGACTGATCATGCACTGATCATGTTTGCTATCATACACTGATCATGTGCCTCTGGAGGCAATAAACAAAGAGCTGAGTAGGCACGAATCAAACAGTCAGCAGGCAATAATCATGGAACTCAGCTGTGAGGAATCATGCTGCTCAGCTGGCAATAATCAAGCAGCTGAGCAGGCAGGAATTACGCAGCACAGCTGGCAATTGTCAAGCAGATGACAGGCAGGAATCGTGCAGCTCAGCTGGCAATTGTCAAGCAGATGAGCAGACAGTAATCACGCAGCTCAGCAGGCCCTGATCACGTGACTGAGCATGCACTGTTCACGTGGCTGATCATACACTGATCACGTGATTGATCATGCACTGATCACTTGGATATCATGCACTGATCACGTGGCTGATCATACACTGTTCACGTGTCTGACCATGCACTGATCACGTGGCTGATCATGCACTGATCACGTGGCTGATCATGCACTGATCACGTGGCTATCATGCACTGATCACGTGGCTGATCATGCACTGATCACGTGGCTTCATATGCTGATCACGTGACTGATCATGCACTGATCACGTGGCTGATCATGCACTGATCATTAAGTGATCACGTGGCTATCATGCACTGATCACGTGGCTATCATGCACTGATCACGTGGCTGATCACACTGATCACGTGACTGATCATGCACTGATCACGTGGCTATCATGCACTGATCACGTGGCTGATCATGCACTCATATCATGCACTGATCACGTGGCTGATCATGCACTGATCACGTGACTGATCATGCACTGATCACGTGGCTATCATGCACTGATCACGTGGCTGATCATGCACTGATCACGTAGCTATCATGCACTGATCACGTGACTGATCATGCACTGATCACGTGGCTGATCATGCACTGATCACGTGACTGATCATGCACTGATCACGTGGCTGATCATGCACTGATCACGTGGCTATCATGCACTGATCACGTGACTGATCATGCACTGATCACGTGGCTGATCATGCACTGATCACGTGGCTATCATGCACTGATCACGTGACTGATCATGCACTGATCACGTGATTGATCATGCACTGATCACGTGGCTGATCATGCACTGATCACGTGACTGATCATGCACTGATCACGTGACTGATCATGCACTGATCACGTGGCTATCATGCACTGATCACGTGGCTGATCATGCACTGATCACGTGGCTGATCATGCACTGATCACGTGGCTGATCATGCACTGATCACGTGACTGATCATGCACTGATCACGTGTCTGATCATGCACTGATCACGTGGCTATCATGCACTGCTCACGTGGCTGATCATGCATGATCACGCAGCTACCATGTACTGGTCACATGACTGATCATGCACTGATCACGTGACTGATCATGCAGTGATCACGTGGCTATCATGCACTACTCACGTGGCTGATCATGCAATGATCATGTAGCTACCATGTACAGGTCACGTGAATGATCATACACCCATCAGGTGACTGATCATGCACTGATCACGTGGCTATCATGCACTGATCACGAGACTGATCATGCACTGATCACGTCTATATCATGCACTGATCACATGACTGCCCATGCACTGATCACGTGGATGATCATACACTAATCATGTGACAGATCATGCACTGATCACGTGGCTGATCATGCACTGATACCGTGACTGAGCATGGACTGATCACATGACTATCATGTAGTGATCACGTGACTTAATGGCGCTGATCATGTGACTGATCATGCGCTGATCATGTTTGCTATCATACACTGATCATGTGCCTCTGGAGGCAATAAACAAAGAGCTGAGTAGGCACGAATCAAACAGTCAGCAGGCAATAATCATGGAACTCAGCTGTGAGGAATCATGCTGCTCAGCTGGCAATAATCAAGCAGCTGAGCAGGCAGGAATTACGCAGCACAGCTGGCAATTGTCAAGCAGATGACAGGCAGGAATCGTGCAGCTCAGCTGGCAATTGTCAAGCAGATGAGCAGACAGTAATCACGCAGCTCAGCAGGCCCTGATCACGTGACTGAGCATGCACTGTTCACGTGGCTGATCATACACTGATCACGTGATTGATCATGCACTGATCACTTGGATATCATGCACTGATCACGTGGCTGATCATACACTGTTCACGTGTCTGACCATGCACTGATCACGTGGCTGATCATACACTGATCACGTAACTGATCATGCACTGATCACGTGGCTATCATGCACTGATCACGTGGCTGATCATGCACTGATCACGTGGCTATCATGCACTGATCACGTGACTGATCATGCACTGATCACGTGGCTGATCATGCACTGATCACGTGACTGATCATGCACTGATCACGTGACTGATCATGCACTGATCACGTGACTGATCATGCACTGATCACGTGGCTATCATGCACTGATCACGTGGCTGATCATGCACTGATCACGTAGCTACCATGCACTGATCACGTGACTGATCATGCACTGATCACGTAATTGATCATGCACTGATCACGTGGCTGATCATGCACTGATCACGTGACTGATCATGCACTGATCACGTGGCTATCATGCACTGATCACGTGGCTGATCATGCACTGATCACGTAGCTACCATGTACTGGTCACGTGACTGATCATGCACTGATCACGTAACTGATCATGCACTGATCACGTGACTGATCATGCACTGATCACGTGGCTGATCATGCACTGATCACGTGACTGATCATGCACTGATCACGTGGCTGATCATGCACTGATCACGTGGCTATCATGCACTGATCACGTGGCTGATCATGCACTGATCACGTGGCTACATGTACTGATCACATGACTGATCATGCACTGATCACGTGATTGATCATGCACTGATCACGTGGCTTATCATGCATGATCATGTGACTGATCATGTGCTGATCATGTTTGGTGTCATACACTGATCATGTGCCTCTGGAGGCAATGAACAAAGAGCTGAGTAGGCAGGAATCAGTAGGCAATAATCATGGAACTCAGCTCTGAGAAATCATGCTGCTCAGCTGGCAATAATCAAGTAGATGAGCAGGCAGGAATTATGCAGCACAGATGGCAATTGTCAAGCAGATGACAGGCAGGAATCGTGCAGCTCAGCTGGCAATTGTCAAGCAGATGAGCAGACAGTAATCACGCAGCTCAGCAGGCCCTGATCACGTGACTGAGCATGCACTGTTCACGTGGCTGATCATACACTGATCACGTGACTGATCATGCACTGATCACGTGGCTATCATGCACTGATCACGTGGCTGATCATGCACTGATCACGTGACTGATCATGCACTGATCACGTGGCTATCATGCACTGATCACGTGGCTGATCATGCACTGATCACGGGACTGATCATGCACTGATCACGGGCTATCATGCACTGACACATGACTGACATGCACTGATCACGTGCTGATCATGCACTGATCACGTGACTGATCATGCACTGATCACGTGACTGATCATGCACTGATCACGTGGCTATCATGCACTGATCACGTGGCTGATCATGCACTGATCACGTGACTGATCATGCACTGATCACGTGGCTGATCATGCACTGATCACGTGACTGATCATGCACTGATCACGTGGCTGATCATGCACTGATCACGTGGCTATCATGCACTGATCACGTGGCTGATCATGCACTGATCACGTAGCTATCATGCACTGATCACGTGACTGATCATGCACTGATCACGTGGCTGATCATGCACTGATCACGTGACTGATCATGCACTGATCACGTGGCTGATCATGCACTGATCACGTGGCTATCATGCACTGATCACGTGGCTGATCATGCACTGATCACGTGGCTACCATGCACTGATCACGTGACTGATCATGCACTGATCACGTACTGATCATGCACTGATCACGTGGCTATCATGCACTGATCATGTGACTGATCATGCACTGATCATGTTTGGTATCATACACTGATCATGTGCCTCTGGAGGCAATGAACAAAGAGCTGAGTAGGCACGAATCAGTCAGCAGGCAATAATCATGGAACTCAGCTCTGAGAAATCATGCTGCTCAGCTGGCAATAATCAAGCAGCTGAGCAGGCAGGAATTACGCAGCACAGGTGGCAATTGTCAAGCAGATGACAGGCAGGAATCGTGCAGCTCAGCTGGCAATTGTCAAGCAGATGAGCAGACAGTAATCACGCAGCTCAGCAGGCCCTGATCACGTGACTGAGCATGCACTGTTCACGTGGCTGATCATACACTGATCACGTGACTGATCATGCACTGATCACGTGACTGATCATGCACTGATCACGTGGCTGATCATGCACTGATCACGTGGCTGATCATGCACTGATCACGTGGCTGATCATGCACTGATCACGTGACTGATCATGCACTGATCACGTGGCTATCATGCACTGATCACGTGGCTGATCACACACTGATCATGGACTGATCATGCACTGATCACGGGCTATCATGCACTGATCACGTGACTGATCATGCACTGATCACGTGGCTGATCATGCACTGATCACGTGACTGATCATGCACTGATCACGTGACTGATCATGCACTGATCACGTGACTGATCATGCACTGATCACGTGGCTATCATGCACTGATCACGTGGCTGATCATGCACTGATCACGTGACTGATCATGCACTGATCACGTGGCTATCATGCACTGATCACGTGGCTGATCATGCACTGATCACGTGGCTGATCATGCACTGATCACGTGACTGATCATGCACTGATCACGTCTGATCATGCACTGATCACGTGACTGATCATGCACTGATCACGTGGATGATCATGCACTGATCACGTGACTGATCATGCACTGATCACGTGGCTATCATGCACTGATCACGTGGCTGATCATGCACTGATCACGTAGCTGCCATGCACTGATCACGTGACTGATCATGCACTGATCACGTAATTGATCATGCACTGATCACGTGACTGATCATGCACTGATCACGTGACTGATCATGCACTGATCACGTGACTGATCATGCACTGATCACGTGGCTATCATGCACTGATCACGTGGCTGATCATGCACTGATCACGTAGCTACCATGCACTGATCACGTGACTGATCATGCACTGATCACGTGACTGATCATGCACTGATCACGTGGCTGATCATGCACTGATCACGTGGCTATCATGCACTGATCACGTGACTGATCATGCACTGATCACGTGACTGATCATGCACTGATCACGTGGCTGATCATGCACTGATCACGTGACTGATCATGCACTGATCACGTGGCTGATCATGCACTGATCACGTGACTGATCATGCACTGATCACGTGGCTATCATGCACTGATCACGTGGCTGATCATGCACTGATCACGTAGCTACCATGCACTGATCACGTGGCTGATCATGCACTGATCACGTGACTGATCATGCACTGATCACGTGGCTATCATGCACTGATCACGTGGCTGATCATGCACTGATCACGTAGCTACCATGCACTGGTCACGTGACTGATCATGCACTGATCACGTGGCTGATCATGCACTGATCACGTGACTGATCATGCACTGATCACGTGACTGATCATGCACTGATCACGTGGCTATCATGCACTGATCACGTGGCTGATCATGCACTGATCACGTAGCTACCATGTACTGATCACGTGACTGATCATGCACTGATCACGTAATTGATCATGCACTGATCACGTGGCTGATCATGCACTGATCACGTGACTGATCATGCACTGATCACGTGACTGATCATGCACTGATCACGTGGCTATCATGCACTGATCACGTGGCTGATCATGCACTGATCACGTGACTGATCATGCACTGATCACGTGACTGATCATGCACTGATCACGTGGCTATCATGCACTGATCACGTGGCTGATCATGCACTGATCACGTGGCTGATCATGCACTGATCACGTGACTGATCATGCACTGATCACGTGGCTATCATGCACTGATCACGTGGCTATCATGCACTGATCACGTGGCTGATCATGCACTGATCACGTGACTGATCATGCACTGATCACGTGGTATCATGCACTGATCACGTGGCTGATCATGCACTGATCACGTGGCTATCATGCACTGATCACGTGGCTGATCATGCACTGATCACGTAGCTACATGCACTGATCACGTGACTGATCATGCACTGATCACGTAACTGATCATGCACTGATCACGTGACTGATCATGCACTGATCACGTGACTGATCATGCACTGATCACGTGGCTATCATGCACTGATCACGTGGCTGATCATGCACTGATCACGTGACTGATCATGCACTGATCACTGGCTATCATGCACTGATCACGTGGCTATCATGCACTGATCACGTGGCTGATCATGCACTGATCACGTGACTGATCATGCACTGATCACGTCTGATCATGCACTGATCACGTGACTGATCATGCACTGATCACGTGGCTGATCATACACTGATCACGTGACTGATCATGCACTGATCACGTGGCTATCATGCACTGATCACGTGGCTGATCATGCACTGATCACGTAGCTGCCATGCACTGATCACGTGACTGATCATGCACTGATCACGTAACTGATCATGCACTGATCACGTGGCTATCATGCACTGATCACGTGGCTGATCATGCACTGATCACGTGACTGATCATGCACTGATCACGTGACTGATCATGCACTGATCACGTGGCACTCATGCACTGATCACGTGGCTGATCATACACTGATCACGTAACTGATCATGCACTGATCACGTGGCTATCATGCACTGATCACGTGGCTGTCATGCAATGATCACGTAGCTACCATATACTGGTCACGTGACTGATCATGCACTGATCACGTAAATGATCATGCACTGATCACGTGACTGATCATGCACTGATCACGTGACTGATCATGCACTGATCACGTGGCTATCATGCACTGCTCACGTGGCTGATCATGCACGATCACGTAGCAACCATGTACTGGTCACGTGACTGATCATGCACTGATCACGTAATTGATCATGCACTGATCACGTGGCTCATCATGCACTGATCACGTGGCTGATCACACACTATCACGTGACTGATCATGCACTGATCACGTGACTGATCATGCACTGATCACGTGGCTATCATGCACTGATCACGTGGATATCATGCACTGATCACGTGGCTGATCACACACTGATCACGTGACTGATCATGCACTGATCACGTGGCTATCATGCACTGATCACGTGGCTATCATGCACTGATATCATGCACTGATCACGTGGCTGATCATGCACTGATCACGTGACTGATCATGCACTGATCACGTGACTGATCATGCACTGATCACGTGACTGATCATGCACTGATCACGTGGCTGATCATGCACTGATCACGTGGCTATCATGCACTGATCACGTGGCTGATCATGCACTGATCACGTAGCTATCATGCACTGATCACGTGACTGATCATGCACTGATCACGTAATTGATCATGCACTGATCACGTGGCTGATCATGCACTGATCACGTGCTGATCATGCACTGATCACGTGACTGATCATGCACTGATCACGTGGCTATCATGCACTGATCACGTGGCTGATCATACTGATCACGTGACTGTCATGCACTGATCACGTGGCTGATCATGCACTGATCACGTGGCTGATCATGCACTGATCACGTGGCTATCATGCACTGATCACGTGGCTGATCATGCACTGATCACGTGGCTATCATGCACTGATCACGTGACTGATCATGCACTGATCACGGGCTGATCATGCACTGATCACGTGACTGATCATGCACTGATCACGTGACTGATCATGCACTGATCACGTGGCTATCATGCACTGATCACGTGGCTGATCATGCACTGATCACGTGCTGATCATGCACTGATCACGTGGCTGATCATGCACTGATCACGTGACTGATCATGCACTGATCACGTGGCTATCATGCACTGATCACGTGGCTGATCATGCACTGATCACGTGGCTGATCATGCACTGATCACGTGACTGATCATGCACTGATCACGTGGCATCATGCACTGATCACGTGGCTGATCATGCACTGATCACGCAGCTACCATGCACTGATCACATGACTGATCATGCACTGATCACATGACTGATCATGCACTGATCACGTGGCTTATCATGCACTGATCATGTGACTGATCATGCACTGATCATGTTTGCTATCATACACTGATCATGTGCCTCTGGAGGCAATGAACAAAGAGCTGAGTAGGCACGAATCAGTCAGCAGGCAATAATCATGGAACTCAGCTGTGAGAAATCATGCTGCTCAGCTGGCAATAATCAAGCAGCTGAGCAGGCAGGAATTACGCAGCACAGCTGGCAATTGTCAAGCAGATGACAGGCAGGAATCGTGCAGCTCAGCTGGCAATTGTCAAGCAGATGAGCAGACAGTAATCACGCAGCTCAGCAGGCCCTGATCACGTGACTGAGCATGCACTGTTCACGTGGCTGATCATACACTGATCACGTGACTGATCATGCACTGATCACGTGGCTATCATGCACTGATCACGTGGCTGATCATACACTGATCACGTGACTGATCATGCACTGATCACGGGCTATCATGCACTGACTACATGACTGATCATGCACTGATCACGTGGCTGATCATGCACTGATCACGTGACTGATCATGCACTGATCACGTGGCTGATCATGCACTGATCACGTGGCTATCATGCACTGATCACGTGGCTGATCATGCACTGATCACGTGGCTATCATGCACTGATCACGTGACTGATCATGCACTGATCACGTAACTGATCATGCACTGATCACGTGGCTGATCATGCACTGATCACGTGACTGATCATGCACTGATCACGTGGCTGATCATGCACTGATCACGTGGCTGATCATGCACTGATCACGTGACTGATCATGCACTGATCACGTGACTGATCATGCACTGATCACGTGGCTATCATGCACTGATCACGTGGCTGATCATGCACTGATCACGTGACTGATCATGCACTGATCACGTGACTGATCATGCACTGATCACGTGACTGATCATGCACTGATCACGTGGCTATCATGCACTGATCACGTGGCTATCATGCACTGATCACGTGGCTGATCACACATGATCACGTGACTGATCATGCACTGATCACGTGGCTATCATGCACTGATCACGTGGCTATCATGCACTGATCACGTGGCTGATCATGCACTGATCACGTGACTGATCATGCACTGATCACGTGACTGATCATGCACTGATCACGTGACTGATCATGCACTGATCACGTGGCTATCATGCACTGCTCACGTGGCTGATCATGCATGATCACGCAGCTACCATGTACTGGTCACATGACTGATCATGCACTGATCACGTGACTGATCATGCACTGATCACGTGGCTATCATGCACTACTCACGTGGCTGATCATGCAATGATCATGTAGCTACCATGTACAGGTCACGTGAATGATCATACACCCATCAGGTGACTGATCATGCACTGATCACGTGGCTATCATGCACTGATCACGTGACTGATCATGCACTGATCACGTCTATATCATGCACTGATCACATGACTGATCATGCACTGATCACGTGGATGATCATACACTAATCATGTGACAGATCATGCACTGATCACGTGGCTGATCATGCACTGATACCGTGACTGAGCATGGACTGATCACATGACTATCATGTAGTGATCACGTGACTTAATGGCGCTGATCATGTGACTGATCATGCACTGATCATGTTTGCTATCATACACTGATCATGTGCCTCTGGAGGCAATAAACAAAGAGCTGAGTAGGCACGAATCAAACAGTCAGCAGGCAATAATCATGGAACTCAGCTGTGAGGAATCATGCTGCTCAGCTGGCAATAATCAAGCAGCTGAGCAGGCAGGAATTACGCAGCACAGCTGGCAATTGTCAAGCAGATGACAGGCAGGAATCGTGCAGCTCAGCTGGCAATTGTCAAGCAGATGAGCAGACAGTAATCACGCAGCTCAGCAGGCCCTGATCACGTGACTGAGCATGCACTGTTCACGTGGCTGATCATACACTGATCACGTGATTGATCATGCACTGATCACTTGGATATCATGCACTGATCACGTGGCTGATCATGCACTGATATCATGCACTGATCACGTGGCTGATCATGCACTGATCACGTGACTGATCATGCACTGATCACGTGGCTATCATGCACTGATCACGTGGCTGATCATGCACTGATCACGTGACTGATCATGCACTGATCACGTGGCTGATCATGCACTGATCACGTGACTGATCATGCACTGATCACATGACTATCATGCACTGATCACGTGACTTAATGCACTGATCATGTGACTGATCATGCACTGATCATGTTTGCTATCATACACTGATCATGTGCCTCTGGAGGCAATAAACAAAGAGCTGAGTAGGCACGAATCATACAGTCAGCAGGCAATAATCATGGAACTCAGGTGTGAGGAATCATGCTGCTCAGCTGGCAATAATCAAGCAGCTGAGCAGGCAGGAATTACGCAGCACAGCTGGCAATTGTCAAGCAGATGACAGGCAGGAATCGTGCAGCTCAGCTGGCAATTGTCAACAGATGAGCAGACAGTAATCACGCAGCTCAGCAGGCCCTGATCACGTGACTGAGCATGCACTGTTCACGTGGCTGATCATACACTGATCACGTGACTGATCATGCACTGATCACGTGGATATCATGCACTGATCACGTGGCTGATCATACACTGATCACGTGTCTGACCATGCACTGATCACGTGGCTGATCATACACTGATCACGTAACTGATCATGCACTGATCACGTGGCTATCATGCACTGATCACGTGGCTGATCATGCACTGATCACGTGGCTGATCACACACTGTCACGTGACTATCATGCACTGATCACGTGGCACTCATGCACTGATCACGTGGCTGATCATGCACTGATCACGTAACTGATCATGCACTGATCACGTGGCTATCATGCACTGATCACGTGGCTGATCATGCAATGATCACGTAGCTACCATATACTGGTCACGTGACTGATCATGCACTGATCACGTAACTGATCATGCACTGATCACGTGACTGATCATGCACTGATCACGTGACTGATCATGCACTGATCACGTGGCTGATCATGCACTGATCACGTGGCTGATCATGCACTGATCACGTGGCTGATCATGCACTGATCACGTGACTGATCATGCACTGATCACGTGACTGATCATGCACTGATCACGTGGCTATCATGCACTGATCACGTGGCTGATCATGCACTGATACGTGACTGATCATGGACTGATCACATGACTATCATGTACTGATCACGTGACTTAATGGCACTGATCATGTGACTGATCATGCACTGATCATGTTTGCTATCATACACTGATCATGTGCCTCTGGAGGCAATAAACAAAGAGCTGAGTAGGCACGAATCAAACAGTCAGCAGGCAATAATCATGGAACTCAGCTGTGAGGAATCATGCTGTTCAGCTGGCAATAATCAAGCAGATGAGCAGGCAGGAATTACGCAGCACAGCTGGCAATTGTCAAGCAGATGACAGGCAGGAATCGTGCAGCTCAGCTGGCAATTGTCAACAGATGAGCAGACAGTAATCACGCAGCTCAGCAGGCCCTTATCACGTGACTGAGCATGCACTGTTCACGTGGCTGATCATACACTGATCACGTGATTGATCATGCACTGATCACGTGGATATCATGCACTGATCACGTGGCTGATCATGCACTGATATCATGCACTGATCACGTGGCTGATCATACACTGATCACGTGACTGATCATGCACTGATCACGTGGCTATCATGCACTGATCACGTGGCTGATCATGCACTGATCACGTGACTGATCATGCACTGATCACGTGGCTGATCATGCACTGATACCGTGACTGAGCATGGACTGATCACATGACTATCATGTAGTGATCACGTGACTTAATGGCGCTGATCATGTGACTGATCATGCGCTGATCATGTTTGCTATCATACACTGATCATGTGCCTCTGGAGGCAATAAACAAAGAGCTGAGTAGGCACGAATCATACAGTCAGCAGGCAATAATCATGGAACTCAGGTGTGAGGAATCATGCTGCTCAGCTGGCAATAATCAAGCAGCTGAGCAGGCAGGAATTACGCAGCACAGCTGGCAATTGTCAAGCAGATGACAGGCAGGAATCGTGCAGCTCAGCTGGCAATTGTCAAGCAGATGAGCAGACAGTAATCACGCAGCTCAGCAGGCCCTGATCACGTGACTGAGCATGCACTGTTCACGTGGCTGATCATACACTGATCACGTGACTGATCATGCACTGATCACTTGGATATCATGCACTGATCACGTGGCTGATCATACACTGTTCACGTGTCTGACCATGCACTGATCACGTGGCTGATCATACACTGATCACGTAACTGATCATGCACTGATCACGTGGCTATCATGCACTGATCACGTGGCTGATCATGCACTGATCACGTGGCTGATCACACACTGTCACGTGACATATCATGCACTGATCACGTGGCACTCATGCACTGATCACGTGGCTGATCATACACTGATCACGTAACTGATCATGCACACATCACGTGGCTATCATGCACTGCTCACGTGGCTGTCATGCAATGATCACGTAGCTACCATATACTGGTCACGTGACTGATCATGCACTGATCACGTAAATGATCATGCACTGATCACGTGACTGATCATGCACTGATCACGTGACTGATCATGCACTGATCACGTGGCTGATCATGCACTGATCACGTGGCTGATCATGCACTGATCACGTGGCTGATCATGCACGATCACGTGACTGATCATGCACTGATCACGTGACTGATCATGCACTGATCACGTGGCTATCATGCACTGATCACGTGGCTATCATGCACTGATCACGTGGCTGATCACACACGATCACGTGACTGATCATGCACTGATCACGTGGCTATCATGCACTGATCACGTGGCTATCATGCACTGATATCATGCACTGATCACGTGGCTGATCACACACGATCACGTGACTGATCATGCACTGATCACGTGGCTATCATGCACTGATCACGTGGCTGATCATGCACTGATCACGTGACTGATCATGCACTGATCACGTGACTGATCATGCACTGATCACGTGGCTATCATGCACTGATCACGTGGCTGATCATGCACTGATCACGTGACTGATCATGCACTGATCACGTGACTGATCATGCACTGATCACGTGACTGATCATGCACTGATCACGTGGCTGATCATGCACTGATCACGTGGCTGATCATGCACTGATCACGTGGCTGATCACACTGATCACGTGACTGATCATGCACTGATCACGTGGCTATCATGCACTGATCACGTGGCTGATCATGCACTGATCACGTGACTGATCATGCACTGATCACGTGGCTGATCATGCACTGATCACGTGACTGATCATGCACTGATCACGTGTCTGATCATGCACTGATCACGTGGCTATCATGCACTGCTCACGTGGCTGATCATGCATGATCACGCAGCTACCATGTACTGGTCACATGACTGATCATGCACTGATCACGTGACTGATCATGCAGTGATCACGTGGCTATCATGCACTACTCACGTGGCTGATCATGCAATGATCATGTAGCTACCATGTACAGGTCACGTGAATGATCATACACCCATCAGGTGACTGATCATGCACTGATCACGTGGCTATCATGCACTGATCACGAGACTGATCATGCACTGATCACGTCTATATCATGCACTGATCACATGACTGCCCATGCACTGATCACGTGGATGATCATACACTAATCATGTGACAGATCATGCACTGATCACGTGGCTGATCATGCACTGATACCGTGACTGAGCATGGACTGATCACATGACTATCATGTAGTGATCACGTGACTTAATGGCGCTGATCATGTGACTGATCATGCGCTGATCATGTTTGCTATCATACACTGATCATGTGCCTCTGGAGGCAATAAACAAAGAGCTGAGTAGGCACGAATCAAACAGTCAGCAGGCAATAATCATGGAACTCAGCTGTGAGGAATCATGCTGCTCAGCTGGCAATAATCAAGCAGCTGAGCAGGCAGGAATTACGCAGCACAGCTGGCAATTGTCAAGCAGATGACAGGCAGGAATCGTGCAGCTCAGCTGGCAATTGTCAAGCAGATGAGCAGACAGTAATCACGCAGCTCAGCAGGCCCTGATCACGTGACTGAGCATGCACTGTTCACGTGGCTGATCATACACTGATCACGTGATTGATCATGCACTGATCACTTGGATATCATGCACTGATCACGTGGCTGATCATACACTGTTCACGTGTCTGACCATGCACTGATCACGTGGCTGATCATACACTGCTCACGTAACTGATCATGCACTGATCACGTGGCTATCATGCACTGATCACGTGGCTGAACATGCACTGTTCACGTGGCTGATCACACACCTGTCACGTGACATATCATGCACTGATCACGTGGCACTCATGCACTGATCACGTGGCTGATCATACTCTGCTCACGTAACTCATCATGCACACATCACGTGGCTATCATGCACTGCTCACGTGGCTCGTCATGGAATGATCACGTAGCTACCATA
The DNA here is from genome assembly GCF_032452875.1 of Bos javanicus. Taxonomy (NCBI): domain Eukaryota; kingdom Metazoa; phylum Chordata; class Mammalia; order Artiodactyla; family Bovidae; genus Bos; species Bos javanicus. Next base: position 257,320 of record NW_026893777.1, read on the forward strand.
TACTGGTCACGTGACTGATCATGCACTGATCACGTGGCTGATCATGCACTGATCACGTGGCTGATCATGAACTGATATCATGCACTGATCACGTGGCTGATCATGCACTGATCACGTGACTGATCATGCACTGATCACGTGGCTATCATGCACTGATCACGTGGCTGATCATGCACTGATCACGTGACTGATCATGCACTGATCACGTGACTGATCATGCACTGATCACGTGGCTGATCATGCACTGATCACGTGGCTATCATGCACTGATCACGTGGCTGATCATACTGATCACGTGACTGATCATGCACTGATCACGTGGCTGATCATGCACTGATCACGTGACTGATCATGCACTGATCACGTGGCTATCATGCACTGATCACGTGGCTGATCATACTGATCACGTGACTGATCATGCACTGATCACGTGGCTGATCATGCACTGATCACGTGGCTGATCATGCACTGATCACGTGGCTATCATGCACTGATCACGTGGCTGATCATGCACTGATCACGTGGCTATCATGCACTGATCACGTGACTGATCATGCACTGATCACGTGGCTGATCATGCACTGATCACGTGACTGATCATGCACTGATCACGTGACTGATCATGCACTGATCACGTGGCTATCATGCACTGATCACGTGGCTGATCATGCACTGATCACGTGACTGATCATGCACTGATCACGTGGCTGATCATGCACTGATCACGTGACTGATCATGCACTGATCACGTGGCTATCATGCACTGATCACGTGGCTGATCATGCACTGATCACGTGGCTGATCATGCACTGATCACGTGACTGATCATGCACTGATCACGTGGCTGATCATGCACTGATCACGTGGCTGATCATGCACTGATCACGTGACTGATCATGCACTGATCACGTGGAATCATGCACTGATCACGTGGCTGATCATGCACTGATCACGCAGCTACCATGCACTGATCACGTGACTGATCATGCACTGATCACATGACTGATCATGCACTGATCACGTGGCTTATCATGCACTGATCATGTGACTGATCATGCGCTGATCATGTTTGCTATCATACACTGATCATGTGCCTCTGGAGGCAATGAACAAAGAGCTGAGTAGGCAGGAATCAGTCAGCAGGCAATAATCATGGAACTCAGCTGTGAGAAATCATGCTGCTCAGCTGGCAATAATCAAGCAGCTGAGCAGGCAGGAATTATGCAGCACAGCTGGCAATTGTCAAGCAGATGACAGGCAGGAATCGTGCAGCTCAGCTGGCAATTGTCAAGCAGATGAGCAGACAGTAATCACGCAGCTCAGCAGGCCCTGATCACGTGACTGAGCATGCACTGTTCACGTGGCTGATCATACACTGATCACGTGACTGATCATGCACTGATCACGTGATGTCATGCACTGATCACGTGGCTGATCATGCACTGATCACGTGGCTGATCATGCACTGATCACGTGACTGATCATGCACTGATCACGTGATCATGCACTGATCACGTGGCTGATCATGCACTGATCACGGGACTGATCATGCACTGATCACAGGCTATCATGCACTGATACATGACTGATCATGCACTGATCACGTGATGATCATGCACTGATCACGTGACTGATCATGCACTGATCACGTGACTGATCATGCACTGATCACGTGGCTGATCATGCACTGATCACGTGGCTATCATGCACTGATCACGTGGCTGATCATGCACTGATCACGTAGCTATCATGTACTGATCACGTGACTGATCATGCACTGATCACGTGACTGATCATGCACTGATCACGTGGCTGATCATGCACTGATCACGTGGCTGATCATGCACTGATCACGTGGCTGATCATGCACTGATCACGTGGCTATCATGCACTGATCACGTGGCTGATCATACTGATCACGTGACTGATCATGCACTGATCACGTGGCTGATCATGCACTGATCACGTGGCTATCATGCACTGATCACGTGGCTGATCATGCACTGATCACTGGATCTACCATGCACTGATCACGTGACTGATCATGCACTGATCACGTGGCTGATCATGCACTGATCACGTGGCTGATCATGCACTGATCACGTGACTGATCATGCACTGATCACGTGGCTATCATGCACTGATCACGTGGCTGATCATGCACTGATCACGTGTCTGATCATGCACTGATCACGTGGCTGATCATGCACTGATCACGTAACTGATCATGCACTGATCACGTGGCTATCATGCACTGATCACGTGGCTGATCATGCACTGATCACGTGGCTGATCACACACTGTCACGTGACTGATCATGCACTGATCACGTGGGATCATGCACTGATCACGTGGCTGATCATACACTGATCACGTGACTGATCATGCACTGATCACGTGGCTATCATGCACTGATCACGTGGCTGATCATGCAATGATCACGTAGCTACCATATACTGATCACGTGACTGATCATGCACTGATCACGTAAATGATCATGCACTGATCAGTGACTGATCATGCACTGATCACGTGACTGATCATGCACTGATCACGTGGCTATCATGCACTGCTCACGTGGCTGATCATGCAATGATCACGTAGCAATCATGCACTGGTCACGTGACTGATCATGCACTGATCACGTAATTGATCATGCACTGATCACGTGACTGATCATGCACTGATCACGTGGCTGATCATACACTGATCACGTGACTGATCATGCACTGATCACGTGGCTATCATGCACTGATCACGTGGCTGATCATGCACTGATCACGTGGCTGATCATGCACTGATCACGTGGCTGATCATGCACTGATCACGTGACTGATCATGCACTGATCACGTGGCTATCATGCACTGATCACGTGGCTGATCATGCACTGATCACGTGACTGATCATGCACTGATCACGTGGCTGATCATGCACTGATCACGTGACTGATCATGCACTGATCACTGGCTATCATGCACTGATCACGTGGCTATCATGCACTGATCACGTGGCTGATCATGCACTGATCACGTGACTGATCATGCACTGATCACGTCTGATCATGCACTGATCACTGACTGATCATGCACTGATCACGTGGCTGATCATGCACTGATCACGTGACTGATCATGCACTGATCACGTGGCTATCATGCACTGATCACGTGGCTGATCATGCACTGATCACGTGACTGATCATGCACTGATCACGTGACTGATCATGCACTGATCACGTGGCTATCATGCACTGATCACGTGGCTGATCATGCACTGATCACGTGACTGATCATGCACTGATCACGTGGCTGATCATGCACTGATCACGTGACTGATCATGCACTGATCACGTGACTGATCATGCACTGATCACGTGGCTATCATGCACTGATCACGTGGCTGATCATGCACTGATCACGTGACTGATCATGCACTGATCACGTGGCTGATCATGCACTGATCACGTGACTGATCATGCACTGATCACGTGGCTATCATGCACTGATCACGTGGCTGATCATGCACTGATCACGTGGCTGATCATGCACTGATCACGTGACTGATCATGCACTGATCACGTGGCTGATCATGCACTGATCACGTGGCTGATCATGCACTGATCACGTGACTGATCATGCACTGATCACGTGGAATCATGCACTGATCACGTGGCTGATCATGCACTGATCACGCAGCTACCATGCACTGATCACGTGACTGATCATGCACTGATCACATGACTGATCATGCACTGATCACGTGGCTTATCATGCACTGATCATGTGACTGATCATGCGCTGATCATGTTTGCTATCATACACTGATCATGTGCCTCTGGAGGCAATGAACAAAGAGCTGAGTAGGCACGAATCAGTCAGCAGGCAATAATCATGGAACTCAGCTGTGAGAAATCATGCTGCTCAGCTGGCAATAATCAAGCAGCTGAGCAGGCAGGAATTATGCAGCACAGCTGGCAATTGTCAAGCAGATGACAGGCAGGAATCGTGCAGCTCAGCTGGCAATTGTCAAGCAGATGAGCAGACAGTAATCACGCAGCTCAGCAGGCCCTGATCACGTGACTGAGCATGCACTGTTCACGTGGCTGATCATACACTGATCACGTGACTGATCATGCACTGATCACGTGATTGTCATGCACTGATCACGTGGCTGATCATGCACTGATCACGTGGCTGATCATGCACTGATCACGTGACTGATCATGCACTGATCACGTGGCTATCATGCACTGATCACGTGGCTGATCATGCACTGATCACGGGACTGATCATGCACTGATCACAGCTATCATGCACTGATACATGACTGATCATGCACTGATCACGTGATGATCATGCACTGATCACGTGACTGATCATGCACTGATCACGTGACTGATCATGCACTGATCACGTGGCTGATCATGCACTGATCACGTGGCTATCATGCACTGATCACGTGGCTGATCATGCACTGATCACGTAGCTACCATGTACTGATCACGTGACTGATCATGCACTGATCACGTGACTGATCATGCACTGATCACGTGGCTGATCATGCACTGATCACGTGGCTGATCATGCACTGATCACGTGGCTGATCATGCACTGATCACGTGGCTATCATGCACTGATCACGTGGCTGATCATACTGATCACGTGGCTGATCATGCACTGATCACGTGGCTGATCATGCACTGATCACGTGGCTATCATGCACTGATCACGTGGCTGATCATGCACTGATCACTGGAGCTATCATGCACTGATCACGTGACTGATCATGCACTGATCACGTGGCTGATCATGCACTGATCACGTGACTGATCATGCACTGATCACGTGACTGATCATGCACTGATCACGTGGCTATCATGCACTGATCACGTGGCTGATCATGCACTGATCACGTGTCTGATCATGCACTGATCACGTGGCTGATCATGCACTGATCACGTAACTGATCATGCACTGATCACGTGGCTATCATGCACTGATCACGTGGCTGATCATGCACTGATCACGTGGCTGATCACACACTGTCACGTGACTGATCATGCACTGATCACGTGGGACTCATGCACTGATCACGTGGCTGATCATACACTGATCACGTGACTGATCATGCACTGATCACGTGGCTATCATGCACTGATCACGTGGCTGATCATGCAATGATCACGTAGCTACCATATACTGGTCACGTGACTGATCATGCACTGATCACGTAAATGATCATGCACTGATCACGTGACTGATCATGCACTGATCACGTGACTGATCATGCACTGATCACGTGGCTATCATGCACTGATCACGTGGCTGATCATGCACTGATCACGTAGCAACCATGTACTGGTCACGTGACTGATCATGCACTGATCACGTAATTGATCATGCACTGATCACGTGGCTGATCATGCACTGATCACGTGGCTGATCACACACTGATCACGTGACTGATCATGCACTGATCACGTGGCTATCATGCACTGATCACGTGGCTGATCATGCACTGATCACGTGGCTGATCATGCACTGATCACGTGGCTGATCATGCACTGATCACGTGACTGATCATGCACTGATCACGTGGCTATCATGCACTGATCACGTGGCTGATCATGCACTGATCACGTGACTGATCATGCACTGATCACGTGGCTGATCATGCACTGATCACGTGACTGATCATGCACTGATCACGTGGCTATCATGCACTGATCACGTGGCTATCATGCACTGATCACGTGGCTGATCATGCACTGATCACGTGACTGATCATGCACTGATCACGTCTGATCATGCACTGATCACTGACTGATCATGCACTGATCACGTGGCTGATCATGCACTGATCACGTGACTGATCATGCACTGATCACGTGGCTATCATGCACTGATCACGTGGCTGATCATGCACTGATCACGTGGCTGATCATGCACTGATCACGTGGCTGATCATGCACTGATCACGTGACTGATCATGCACTGATCACGTGGCTGATCATGCACTGATCACGTGGCTGATCATGCACTGATCACGTGACTGATCATGCACTGATCACGTGACTGATCATGCACTGATCACGTGGCTATCATGCACTGATCACGTGGCTGATCATGCACTGATCACGCAGCTATCATGCACTGATCACATGACTGATCATGCACTGATCACGTGATGATCATGCACTGATCACGTGGCTTATCATGCACTGATCATGTGACTGATCATGTGCTGATCATGTTTGGATCATACACTGATCATGTGCCTCTGGAGGCAATGAACAAAGAGCTGAGTAGGCACGAATCAGTCAGCAGGCAATAATCATGGAACTCAGCTCTGAGAAATCATGCTGCTCAGCTGGCAATAATCAAGCAGCTGAGCAGGCAGGAATTATGCAGCACACGTGGCAATTGTCAAGCAGATGACAGGCAGGAATCGTGCAGCTCAGCTGGCAATTGTCAAGCAGATGAGCAGACAGTAATCACGCAGCTCAGCAGGCCCTGATCACGTGACTGAGCATGCACTGTTCACGTGGCTGATCATACACTGATCACGTGACTGATCATGCACTGATCACGTGGCTATCATGCACTGATCACGTGACTGATCATGCACTGATCACGTGACTGTCATGCACTGATCACGTGGCTGATCATGCACTGATCACGTGACTGATCATGCACTGATCACGTGGCTATCATGCACTGATCACGTGGCTGATCATGCACTGATCACGGGACTGATCATGCACTGATCATGGCGCTATCATGCACTGATACATGACTGATCATGCACTGATCACGTGGCTGATCATGCACTGATCACGTGACTGATCATGCACTGATCACGTGACTGATCATGCACTGATCACGTGGCTGATCATGCACTGATCACGTGGCTATCATGCACTGATCACGTGACTGATCATGCACTGATCACGTGACTGATCATGCACTGATCACGTGGCTATCATGCACTGATCACGTGGCTGATCATGCACTGATCACGTAGCTACCATGTACTGGTCACGTGACTGATCATGCACTGATCAGTGACTGATCATGCACTGATCACGTGGCTATCATGCACTGATCACGTGGCTGATCATGCACTGATCACGTGACTGATCATGCACTGATCACGTGACTGATCATGCACTGATCACGTGGCTATCATGCACTGATCACGTGGCTGATCATGCACTGATCACGTGGCTGATCATGCACTGATCACGTGGCTATCATGCACTGATCACGTGGCTGATCATGCACTGATACCGTGACTGAGCATGGACTGATCACATGACTATCATGTAGTGATCACGTGACTTAATGGCGCTGATCATGTGACTGATCATGCGCTGATCATGTTTGCTATCATACACTGATCATGTGCCTCTGGAGGCAATAAACAAAGAGCTGAGTAGGCACGAATCAAACAGTCAGCAGGCAATAATCATGGAACTCAGGTGTGAGGAATCATGCTGCTCAGCTGGCAATAATCAAGCAGCTGAGCAGGCAGGAATTACGCAGCACAGCTGGCAATTGTCAAGCAGATGACAGGCAGGAATCATGCAGCTCAGCTGGCAATTGTCAAGCAGATGAGCAGACAGTAATCACGCAGCTCAGCAGGCCCTGATCACGTGACTGAGCATGCACTGTTCACGTGGCTGATCATACACTGATCACGTGATTGATCATGCACTGATCACTTGGATATCATGCACTGATCACGTGGCTGATCATACACTGTTCACGTGTCTGACCATGCACTGATCACGTGGCTGATCATACACTGATCACGTAACTGATCATGCACTGATCACGTGGCTGATCATGCACTGATCACGTGGCTGATCATGCACTGATCACGTGGCTGATCATGCACTGATCACGTGGTATCATGCACTGATCACGTGGCTGATCATGCACTGATCACGGGACTGATCATGCACTGATCATGGAGGTATCATGCACTGTCACGTGACTGATCATGCACTGATCACGTGGCTGATCATGCACTGATCACGTGACTGATCATGCACTGATCACGTGGCTGATCATGCACTGATCACGTGACTGATCATGCACTGATCACGTGGCTGATCATGCACTGATCACGTGGCTGATCATGCACTGATCACGTGACTGATCATGCACTGATCACGTGGCATCATGCACTGATCACGTGGCTGATCATGCACTGATCACGTGACTGATCATGCACTGATCACGTGGCTGATCATGCACTGATCACGTGGCTGATCATGCACTGATCACGTGACTGATCATGCACTGATCACGTGACTGATCATGCACTGATCACGTGGCTATCATGCACTGATCACGTGGCTGATCATGCACTGATCACGTGCTACCATGCACTGATCACGTGACTGATCATGCACTGATCACGTAACTGATCATGCACTGATCACGTGGCTTATCATGCACTGATCATGTGACTGATCATGCACTGATCATGTTTCTGTCATACACTGATCATGTGCATCTGGAGGCAATGAACAAAGAGCTGAGTAGGCAGGAATCAGTCAGCAGGCTATAATCATGGAACTCAGCTCTGAGAAATCATGCTGCTCAGCTGGCAATAATCAAGTAGATGAGCAGGCAGGAATTATGCAGCACACGTGGCAATTGTCAAGAGATGACAGGCAGGAATCGTGCAGCTCAGCTGGCAATTGTCAAGCAGATGAGCAGACAGTAATCACGCAGCTCAGCAGGCCCTGATCACGTGACTGAGCATGCACTGATCACGTGGCTGATCACACACTGATCACGTGACTGATCATGCACTGATCACGTGGCTATCATGCACTGATCACGTGACTGATCATGCACTGATCACGTGACTGTCATGCACTGATCACGTGGCTGATCATGCACTGATCACGTGACTGATCATGCACTGATCACGTGGCTATCATGCACTGATCACGTGGCTGATCATGCACTGATCACGGGACTGATCATGCACTGATCACGGGCTATCATGCACTGATACATGACTGACATGCACTGATCACGTGGCTGATCATGCACTGATCACGTGACTGATCATGCACTGATCACGTGACTGATCATGCACTGATCACGTGGCTGATCATGCACTGATCACGTGGCTATCATGCACTGATCACGTGGCTGATCATGCACTGATCACGTGACTGATCATGCACTGATCACGTGGCTGATCATGCACTGATCACGTGACTGATCATGCACTGATCACGTCTGATCATGCACTGATCACGTGACTGATCATGCACTGATCACGTGGATGATCATACACTGATCACGTGACAGATCATGCACTGATCACGTGGCTGATCATGCACTGATACCGTGACTGAGCATGGACTGATCACATGACTATCATGTAGTGATCACGTGACTTCATGGCGCTGATCATGTGACTGATCATGCGCTGATCATGTTTGCTATCATACACTGATCATGTGCCTCTGGAGGCAATAAACAAAGAGCTGAGTAGGCACGAATCAAACAGTCAGCAGGCAATAATCATGGAACTCAGCTGTGAGGAATCATGCTGCTCAGCTGGCAATAATCAAGCAGCTGAGCAGGCAGGAATTACGCAGCACAGCTGGCAATTGTCAAGCAGATGACAGGCAGGAATCGTGCAGCTCAGCTGGCAATTGTCAAGCAGATGAGCAGACAGTAATCACGCAGCTCAGCAGGCCCTGATCACGTGACTGAGCATGCACTGTTCACGTGGCTGATCATACACTGATCACGTGACTGATCATGCACTGATCACGTGGCTGATCATGCACTGATCACGTGGCTGATCATGCACTGATCACGTGGCTGATCATGCACTGATCACGTGGCTGATCATGCACTGATCACGTGACTGATCATGCACTGATCACGTGGCTATCATGCACTGATCACGTGGCTGATCATGCACTGATCACGTGACTGATCATGCACTGATCACGTGGCTATCATGCACTGATCACGTGGCTATCATGCACTGATCACGTGGCTGATCATGCACTGATCACGTGACTGATCATGCACTGATCACGTCTGATCATGCACTGATCACTGACTGATCATGCACTGATCACGTGATGATCATCACTGACTGATCATGCACTGATCATGCACTGATCACGCTATCATGCACTGATCATGGCTGATCATGCACTGATCACGCTGATCATGCACTGATCACGTGGCTGATCATGCACTGATCACGTGACTGATCATGCACTGATCACGTGGCTGATCATGCACTGATCACGTGGCTGATCATGCACTGATCACGTGACTGATCATGCACTGATCACGTGACTGATCATGCACTGATCACGTGGCTATCATGCACTGATCACGTGGCTGATCATGCACTGATCACGCAGCTATCATGCACTGATCACGTGACTGATCATGCACTGATCACGTGATTGATCATGCACTGATCACGTGGCTTATCATGCACTGATCATGTGACTGATCATGCACTGATCATGTTTGGATCATCACTGATCATGTGCCTCTGGAGGCAATGAACAAAGAGCTGAGTAGGCACGAATCAGTCAGCAGGCAATAATCATGGAACTCAGCTCTGAGAAATCATGCTGCTCAGCTGGCAATAATCAAGCAGCTGAGCAGGCAGGAATTATGCAGCACAGTGGCAATTGTCAAGCAGATGACAGGCAGGAATCGTGCAGCTCAGCTGGCAATTGTCAAGCAGATGAGCAGACAGTAATCACGCAGCTCAGCAGGCCCTGATCACGTGACTGAGCATGCACTGTTCACGTGGCTGATCATACACTGATCACGTGACTGATCATGCACTGATCACGTGGCTATCATGCACTGATCACGTGGCTGATCATGCACTGATCACGTGGCTGTCATGCACTGATCACGTGGCTGATCATGCACTGATCACGTGACTGATCATGCACTGATCACGTGGCTATCATGCACTGATCACGTGGCTGATCATGCACTGATCACGGGACTGATCATGCACTGATCACGTGACTGATCATGCACTGATCACGTGACTGATCATGCACTGATCACGTGGCTATCATGCACTGATCACGTGGCTGATCATGCACTGATCACGTGACTGATCATGCACTGATCACTGGCTATCATGCACTGATCACGTGGCTGATCATGCACTGATCACGTGGCTGATCATGCACTGATCACGTGACTGATCATGCACTGATCACGTCTGATCATGCACTGATCACTGACTGATCATGCACTGATCACGTGGCTGATCATGCACTGATCACGTGACTGATCATGCACTGATCACGTGGCTATCATGCACTGATCACGTGGCTGATCATGCACTGATCACGTGGCTGATCATGCACTGATCACGTGGCTGATCATGCACTGATCACGTGACTGATCATGCACTGATCACGTGGCTGATCATGCACTGATCACGTGGCTGATCATGCACTGATCACGTGACTGATCATGCACTGATCACGTGACTGATCATGCACTGATCACGTGGCTATCATGCACTGATCACGTGGCTGATCATGCACTGATCACGCAGCTACCATGCACTGATCACGTGACTGATCATGCACTGATCACGTGACTGATCATGCACTGATCACGTGGCTTATCATGCACTGATCATGTGACTGATCATGCACTGATCATGTTTGGATCATACACTGATCATGTGCCTCTGGAGGCAATGAACAAAGAGCTGAGTAGGCACGAATCAGTCAGCAGGCTATAATCATGGAACTCAGCTCTGAGAAATCATGCTGCTCAGCTGGCAATAATCAAGCAGATGAGCAGGCAGGAATTATGCAGCACGTGGCAATTGTCAAGCAGATGACAGGCAGGAATCGTGCAGCTCAGCTGGCAATTGTCAAGCAGATGAGCAGACAGTAATCACGCAGCTCAGCAGGCCCTGATCACGTGACTGAGCATGCACTGTTCACGTGGCTGATCATACACTGATCACGTGACTGATCATGCACTGATCACGTGGCTATCATGCACTGATCACGTGACTGATCATGCACTGATCACGTAATTGTCATGCACTGATCACGTGGCTATCATGCACTGATCACGTGACTGATCATGCACTGATCACGTGGCTATCATGCACTGATCACGTGGCTGATCATGCACTGATCACGGGACTGATCATGCACTGATCATGGCGCTATCATGCACTGACACATGACTGACATGCACTGATCACGTGGCTGATCATGCACTGATCACGTGACTGATCATGCACTGATCACGTGACTGATCATGCACTGATCACGTGGCTGATCATGCACTGATCACGTGGCTATCATGCACTGATCACGTGGCTGATCATGCACTGATCACGTAGCTATCATGCACTGATCACGTGACTGATCATGCACTGATCACGTGACTGATCATGCACTGATCACGTGACTGATCATGCACTGATCACGTGGCTGATCATGCACTGATCACGTGGCTATCATGCACTGATCACGTGGCTGATCATGCACTGATCACGTGGCTATCATGCACTGATCACGTGACTGATCATGCACTGATCACGTGGCTGATCATGCACTGATCACGTGACTGATCATGCACTGATCACGTGACTGATCATGCACTGATCACGTGGCTATCATGCACTGATCACGTGGCTGATCATGCACTGATCACGTGACTGATCATGCACTGATCACGTGGCTATCATGCACTGATCACGTGGCTGATCATGCACTGATCACGTGGCTGATCATGCACTGATCACGTGACTGATCATGCACTGATCACGTGGCACTCATGCACTGATCACGTGGCTGATCATGCACTGATCACGTAACTGATCATGCACTGATCACGTGGCTATCATGCACTGATCACGTGGCTGATCATGCACTGATCACGTGGCTACCATGCACTGATCACGTGACTGATCATGCACTGATCACGTGGCTGATCATGCACTGATCACGTGACTGATCATGCACTGATCACGTGACTGATCATGCACTGATCACGTGGCTATCATGCACTGCTCACGTGGCTGATCATGCACTGATCACGCAGCTACCATGTACTGGTCACGTGACTGATCATGCACTGATCACGTGGCTGATCATGCACTGATCACGTGGCTGATCATGCACTGATCACGTGACTGATCATGCACTGATCACGTGACTGATCATGCACTGATCACGTGGCTATCATGCACTGATCACGAGACTGATCATGCACTGATCACGTCTAATCATGCACTGATCACATGACTGCCCATGCACTGATCACGTGGATGATCATACACTAATCATGTGACAGATCATGCACTGATCACGTGGCTGATCATGCACTGATACCGTGACTGAGCATGGACTGATCACATGACTATCATGTAGTGATCACGTGACTTAATGGCGCTGATCATGTGACTGATCATGCGCTGATCATGTTTGCTATCATACACTGATCATGTGCCTCTGGAGGCAATAAACAAAGAGCTGAGTAGGCACGAATCAAACAGTCAGCAGGCAATAATCATGGAACTCAGCTGTGAGGAATCATGCTGCTCAGCTGGCAATAATCAAGCAGCTGAGCAGGCAGGAATTACGCAGCACAGCTGGCAATTGTCAAGCAGATGACAGGCAGGAATCGTGCAGCTCAGCTGGCAATTGTCAAGCAGATGAGCAGACAGTAATCACGCAGCTCAGCAGGCCCTGATCACGTGACTGAGCATGCACTGTTCACGTGGCTGATCATACACTGATCACGTGATTGATCATGCACTGATCACTTGGATATCATGCACTGATCACGTGGCTGATCATACACTGTTCACGTGTCTGACCATGCACTGATCACGTGGCTGATCATACACTGCTCACGTAACTGATCATGCACTGATCACGTGGCTATCATGCACTGATCACGTGGCTGATCATGCACTGATCACGTGGCTGATCATGCACTGATCACGTGACTGATCATGCACTGATCACGTGGCAATCATGCACTGATCACGTGGCTGATCATACACTGATCACGTGACTGATCATGCACTGATCACTGGCTATCATGCACTGATCACGTGGCTATCATGCACTGATCACGTGGCTGATCATGCACTGATCACGTGACTGATCATGCACTGATCACGTCTGATCATGCACTGATCACGTGACTGATCATGCACTGATCACGTGGATGATCATGCACTGATCATGTGACTGATCATGCACTGATCACGTGGCTATCATGCACTGATCACGTGGCTGATCATGCAATGATCACGTAGCTACCATGCACTGATCACGTGACTGATCATGCACTGATCACGTAATTGATCATGCACTGATCACGTGACTGATCATGCACTGATCACGTGACTGATCATGCACTGATCACGTGGATATCATGCACTGATCACGTGGCTGATCATGCACTGATCACGTGGCTGATCATGCACTGATCACGTGGCTGATCATGCACTGATCACGTGACTGATCATGCACTGATCACGTGGCTATCATGCACTGATCACGTGGCTGATCATGCACTGATCACGTGGCTGATCATGCACTGATCACGTGACTGATCATGCACTGATCACGTGGCACTCATGCACTGATCACGTGGCTGATCATACTGATCACGTAACTGATCATGCACTGATCACGTGGCTATCATGCACTGATCACGTGGCTGATCATGCAATGATCACGTAGCTACCATATACTGATCACGTGACTGATCATGCACTGATCACGTAACTGATCATGCACTGATCACGTGACTGATCATGCACTGATCACGTGACTGATCATGCACTGATCACGTGGCTATCATGCACTGATCACGTGGCTGATCATGCACTGATCACGTAGCAATCATGCACTGATCACGTGACTGATCATGCACTGATCACGTAATGATCATGCACTGATCACGTGACTGATCATGCACTGATCACGTGGCTGATCATGCACTGATCACGTGACTGATCATGCACTGATCACGTGGCTATCATGCACTGATCACGTGGCTATCATGCACTGATCACGTGGCTGATCATGCACTGATCACGTGACTGATCATGCACTGATCACGTGGCTGATCATGCACTGATCACGTGGCTATCATGCACTGATCACGTGGCTGATCATGCACTGATCACGTAGCTACATGCACTGATCACGTGACTGATCATGCACTGATCACGTAATGATCATGCACTGATCACGTGGCTGATCATGCACTGATCACGTGGCTGATCATGCACTGATCACGTGGCTATCATGCACTGATCACGTGGCTGATCATGCACTGATCACGTGGCTATCATGCACTGATCACGTGACTGATCATGCACTGATCACGTGACTGATCATGCACTGATCACGTGGCTATCATGCACTGATCACGTGGCTGATCATGCACTGATCACGTGGCTATCATGCACTGATCACGTGACTGATCATGCACTGATCACGTGACTGATCATGCACTGATCACGTGGCTATCATGCACTGATCACGTGGCTGATCATGCACTGATCACGTGCCTGATCATGCACTGATCACGTGACTGATCATGCACTGATCACGTGACTGATCATGCACTGATCACGTGGCTATCATGCACTATCACGTGGCTGATCATGCACTGATCACGTAGCTACCATGCACTGGTCACGTGACTGATCATGCACTGATCACGTGACTGATCATGCACTGATCACGTGGCTATCATGCACTGATCACGTGGCTGATCATGCACTGATCACGTGCCTATCATGCACTGATCACGTGACTGATCATGCACTGATCACGTGGCAATCATGCACTGATCACGTGGCTGATCATGCACTGATCACGTGGCTGATCACACTGATCACGTGACTGATCATGCACTGATCACGTGGCTATCATGCACTGATCACGTGGCTATCATGCACTGATCACGTGGATATCATGCACTGATCACGTGGCTGATCATGCACTGATCACGTGACTGATCATGCACTGATCACGTGGCTATCATGCACTGATCACGTGGCTGATCATGCACTGATCACGTAGCTACCATGCACTGATCACGTGACTGATCATGCACTGATCACGTGACTGATCATGCACTGATCACGTGGCTGATCATGCACTGATCACGTGGCTGATCATGCACTGATCACGTGGCTGATCATGCACTGATCACGTGACTGATCATGCACTGATCACGTGGCTATCATGCACTGATCACGTGGCTATCATGCACTGATCACGTGGCTGATCATGCACTGATCACGTGACTGATCATGCACTGATCACGTGGCTGATCATGCACTGATCACGTGGCTGATCATGCACTGATCACGTGGCTATCATGCACTGATCACGTGGCTGATCATGCACTGATCACGCAGCTATCATGCACTGATCACGTGACTGATCATGCACTGATCACGTGGCTGATCATGCACTGATCACGTGGCTGATCATGCACTGATCACGTGGCTATCATGCACTGATCACGTGGCTGATCATGCACTGATCACGCAGCTATCATGCACTGATCACGTGACTGATCATGCACTGATCACGTGGCTGATCATGCACTGATCACGTGACTGATCATGCACTGATCACGTGACTGATCATGCACTGATCACGTGGCTATCATGCACTGATCACGTGGCTGATCATGCACTGATCACGCAGCTATCATGCACTGATCACGTGACTGATCATGCACTGATCACGTGACTGATCATGCACTGATCACGTGGCTGATCATGCACTGATCACGTGGCTATCATGCACTGATCACGTGGCTGATCATGCACTGATCACGTAGCTACCATGCACTGATCACGTGACTGATCATGCACTGATCACGTGACTGATCATGCACTGATCACGTGGCTATCATGCACTGATCACGTGGCTGATCATGCACTGATCACGTGGCTGTCATGCACTGATCACGTGACTGATCATGCACTGATCACGTGGCTATCATGCACTGATCACGTGACTGATCATGCACTGATCACGTGGCTATCATGCACTGATCACGTGACTGATCATGCACTGATCACGTCTGATCATGCACTGATCACGTGACTGATCATGCACTGATCACGTGGCTGATCATGCACTGATCACGTGACTGATCATGCACTGATCACGTGACTGATCATGCACTGATCACGTGGCTATCATGCACTGATCACGTGGCTGATCATGCACTGATCACGCAGATACCATGCACTGATCACGTGACTGATCATGCACTGATCACGTGGCTGATCATGCACTGATCACGTGGCTGATCATGCACTGATCACGTGACTGATCATGCACTGATCACGTGGCTGATCATGCACTGATCACGTGGCTGATCATGCACTGATCACGTGACTGATCATGCACTGATCACGTGGCATCATGCACTGATCACGTGGCTGATCATGCACTGATCACGTGACTGATCATGCACTGATCACGTGGCTATCATGCACTGATCACGTGGCTGATCATGCACTGATCACGTAGCTATCATGCACTGATCACGTGACTGATCATGCACTGATCACGTGGCTGATCATGCACTGATCACGTGGCTGATCATGCACTGATCACGTGACTGATCATGCACTGATCACGTGACTGATCATGCACTGATCACGTGGCTATCATGCACTGATCACGTGGCTGATCATGCACTGATCATGTGCTACCATGTACTGGTCACGTGAATGATCATACACCATCAGGTGACTGATCATGCACTGATCACGTGGCTATCATGCACTGATCACGAGACTGATCATGCACTGATCACGTCTAATCATGCACTGATCACATGACTGCCCATGCACTGATCACGTGGATGATCATACACTAATCATGTGACAGATCATGCACTGATCACGTGGCTGATCATGCACTGATACCGTGACTGAGCATGGACTGATCACATGACTATCATGTAGTGATCACGTGACTTAATGGCGCTGATCATGTGACTGATCATGCGCTGATCATGTTTGCTATCATACACTGATCATGTGCCTCTGGAGGCAATAAACAAAGAGCTGAGTAGGCACGAATCAAACAGTCAGCAGGCAATAATCATGGAACTCAGCTGTGAGGAATCATGCTGCTCAGCTGGCAATAATCAAGCAGCTGAGCAGGCAGGAATTACGCAGCACAGCTGGCAATTGTCAAGCAGATGACAGGCAGGAATCGTGCAGCTCAGCTGGCAATTGTCAAGCAGATGAGCAGACAGTAATCACGCAGCTCAGCAGGCCCTGATCACGTGACTGAGCATGCACTGTTCACGTGGCTGATCATACACTGATCACGTGATTGATCATGCACTGATCACTTGGATATCATGCACTGATCACGTGGCTGATCATACACTGTTCACGTGTCTGACCATGCACTGATCACGTGGCTGATCATACACTGCTCACGTAACTGATCATGCACTGATCACGTGGCTATCATGCACTGATCACGTGGCTGATCATGCACTGATCACGTGGCTGATCATGCACTGATCACGTGACTGATCATGCACTGATCACTGGCAATCATGCACTGATCACGTGGCTGATCATACACTGATCACGTGACTGATCATGCACTGATCACTGGCTATCATGCACTGATCACGTGGCTATCATGCACTGATCACGTGGCTGATCATGCACTGATCACGTGACTGATCATGCACTGATCACGTCTGATCATGCACTGATCACGTGACTGATCATGCACTGATCACGTGGATGATCATGCACTGATCATGTGACTGATCATGCACTGATCACGTGGCTATCATGCACTGATCACGTGGCTGATCATGCACTGATCACGTAGCTACCATGCACTGATCACGTGACTGATCATGCACTGATCACGTAAATGATCATGCACTGATCACGTGACTGATCATGCACTGATCACGTGACTGATCATGCACTGATCACGTGGCTATCATGCACTGATCACGTGGCTGATCATGCACTGATCACGTAGCTACCATGCACTGATCACGTGACTGATCATGCACTGATCACGTAATTGATCATGCACTGATCACGTGACTGATCATGCACTGATCACGTGGCTGATCATGCACTGATCACGTGACTGATCATGCACTGATCACGTGGCTATCATGCACTGATCACGTGGCTATCATGCACTGATCACGTGGCTGATCATGCACTGATCACGTAGCTATCATGCACTGATCACGTGACTGATCATGCACTGATCACGTGACTGATCATGCACTGATCACGTGGCTGATCATGCACTGATCACGTGGCTATCATGCACTGATCACGTGGCTGATCATGCACTGATCACGCAGCTATCATGCACTGATCACGTATGTGATCATGCACTGATCACGTGACTGATCATGCACTGATCACGTGACTGATCATGCACTGATCACGTGGCTATCATGCACTGATCACGTGGCTGATCATGCACTGATCACGCAGCTACCATGTACTGGTCACGTGACTGATCATGCACTGATCACGTGACTGATCATGCACTGATCACGTGGCTGATCATGCACTGATCACGTGGCTGATCATGCACTGATCACGTGGCTATCATGCACTGATCACGTGGCTGATCATGCACTGATCACTGACTGATCATGCACTGATCACGTGACTGATCATGCACTGATCACGTGGCAATCATGCACTGATCACGTGGCTGATCATGCACTGATCACGTGGCTGATCATGCACTGATCACGTGGCTATCATGCACTGATCACGTGGCTGATCATGCACTGATACCGTGACTGAGCATGGACTGATCACATGACTATCATGTAGTGATCACGTGACTTAATGGCGCTGATCATGTGACTGATCATGCGCTGATCATGTTTGCTATCATACACTGATCATGTGCCTCTGGAGGCAATAAACAAAGAGCTGAGTAGGCATGAATCAAACAGTCAGCAGGCAATAATCATGGAACTCAGCTGTGAGGAATCATGCTGCTCAGCTGGCAATAATCAAGCAGCTGAGCAGGCAGGAATTACGCAGCACAGCTGGCAATTGTCAAGCAGATGACAGGCAGGAATCATGCAGCTCAGCTGGCAATTGTCAAGCAGATGAGCAGACAGTAATCACGCAGCTCAGCAGGCCCTGATCACGTGACTGAGCATGCACTGTTCACGTGGCTGATCATACACTGATCACGTGATTGATCATGCACTGATCACTTGGATATCATGCACTGATCACGTGGCTGATCATGCACTGATCACGTGGCTGATCATGCACTGATCACGTGGCTGATCATGCACTGATCACGTAACTGATCATGCACTGATCACGTGGCTGATCATGCACTGATCACGTGACTGATCATGCACTGATCACGTGACTGATCATGCACTGATCACGTGGCTATCATGCACTGATCACGTGGCTGATCATGCACTGATCACGCAGCTACCATGTACTGATCACGTGACTGATCATGCACTGATCACGTAACTGATCATGCACTGATCACGTGGCTTATCATGCACTGATCATGTGACTGATCATGTGCTGATCATGTTTCTGTCACACACTGATCATGTGCATCTGGAGGCAATGAACAAAGAGCTGAGTAGGCAGGAATCAGTCAGCAGGCTATAATCATGGAACTCAGCTCTGAGAAATCATGCTGCTCAGCTGGCAATAATCAAGTAGATGAGCAGGCAGGAATTATGCAGCACACGTGGCAATTGTCAAGGAGATGACAGTCAGGAATCGTACAGCTCAGCTGGCAATTGTCAAGCAGATGAGCAGACAGTAATCACGCAGCTCAGCAGGCACTGATCACGTGACTGATCATGCACTGATCACGTGGCTGATCACATACCTGATCACGTGACTGATCATGCACTGATCACGTGGCTATCATGCACTGATCACGTGATTGATCATGCACTGATCACGTGACTGTCATGCACTGATCACGTGGCTATCATGCACTGATCACGTGGCTGATCATGCACTGATCACGTGGCTGATCATGCACTGATCACGGGACTGATCATGCACTGATCACGGGCTATCATGCACTGATACATGACTGACATGCACTGATCACGTGGCTGATCATGCACTGATCACGTGACTGATCATGCACTGATCACGTGACTGATCATGCACTGATCACGTGGCTGATCATGCACTGATCACGTGGCTATCATGCACTGATCACGTGGCTGATCATGCACTGATCACGTGACTGATCATGCACTGATCACGTGGCTGATCATGCACTGATCACGAGACTGATCATGCACTGATCACGTCTAATCATGCACTGATCACGTGACTGCCCATGCACTGATCACGTGGATGATCATACACTAATCATGTGACAGATCATGCACTGATCACGTGGCTGATCATGCACTGATACCGTGACTGAGCATGGACTGATCACATGACTATCATGTAGTGATCACGTGACTTAATGGCGCTGATCATGTGACTGATCATGCGCTGATCATGTTTGCTATCATACACTGATCATGTGCCTCTGGAGGCAATAAACAAAGAGCTGAGTAGGCACGAATCAAACAGTCAGCAGGCAATAATCATGGAACTCAGCTGTGAGGAATCATGCTGCTCAGCTGGCAATAATCAAGCAGCTGAGCAGGCAGGAATTACGCAGCACAGCTGGCAATTGTCAAGCAGATGACAGGCAGGAATCGTGCAGCTCAGCTGGCAATTGTCAAGCAGATGAGCAGACAGTAATCACGCAGCTCAGCAGGCCCTGATCACGTGACTGAGCATGCACTGTTCACGTGGCTGATCATACACTGATCACGTGATTGATCATGCACTGATCACTTGGATATCATGCACTGATCACGTGGCTGATCATACACTGTTCACGTGTCTGACCATGCACTGATCACGTGGCTGATCATACACTGCTCACGTAACTGATCATGCACTGATCACGTGGCTGATCATGCACTGATCACGTGGCTGATCATGCACTGATCACGTGACTGATCATGCACTGATCACGTGGCAATCATGCACTGATCACGTGGCTGATCATGCACTGATCACGTGACTGATCATGCACTGATCACGTGGCTATCATGCACTGATCACGTGGCTATCATGCACTGATCACGTGGCTGATCATGCACTGATCACGTGACTGATCATGCACTGATCACGTCTGATCATGCACTGATCACTGACTGATCATGCACTGATCACGTGGATGATCATGCACTGATCACGTGACTGATCATGCACTGATCACGTGGCTATCATGCACTGATCACGTGGCTGATCATGCACTGATCACGTGGCTGATCATGCACTGATCACGTGGCTGATCATGCACTGATCACGTGACTGATCATGCACTGATCACGTGGCTGATCATGCACTGATCACGTGGCTGATCATGCACTGATCACGTGACTGATCATGCACTGATCACGTGACTGATCATGCACTGATCACGTGGCTATCATGCACTGATCACGTGGCTGATCATGCACTGATCACGCAGCTATCATGCACTGATCACGTGACTGATCATGCACTGATCACGTGACTGATCATGCACTGATCACGTGGCTTATCATGCACTGATCATGTGACTGATCATGTGCTGATCATGTTTGGATCATCACTGATCATGTGCCTCTGGAGGCAATGAACAAAGAGCTGAGTAGGCAGGAATCAGTCAGCAGGCTATAATCATGGAACTCAGCTCTGAGAAATCATGCTGCTCAGCTGGCAATAATCAAGCAGATGAGCAGGCAGGAATTATGCAGCACACGTGGCAATTGTCAAGCAGATGACAGGCAGGAATCGTGCAGCTCAGCTGGCAATTGTCAAGCAGATGAGCAGACAGTAATCACGCAGCTCAGCAGGCCCTGATCACGTGACTGAGCATGCACTGTTCACGTGGCTGATCATACACTGATCACGTGACTGATCATGCACTGATCACGTGGCTATCATGCACTGATCACGTGACTGATCATGCACTGATCACGTAATTGTCATGCACTGATCACGTGGCTGATCATGCACTGATCACGTGACTGATCATGCACTGATCACGTGGCTATCATGCACTGATCACGTGGCTGATCATGCACTGATCACGGGACTGATCATGCACTGATCACGTGACTGATCATGCACTGATCACGTGACTGATCATGCACTGATCACGTGGCTATCATGCACTGATCACGTGGCTGATCATGCACTGATCACGTGACTGATCATGCACTGATCACTGGCTATCATGCACTGATCACGTGGCTATCATGCACTGATCACGTGGCTGATCATGCACTGATCACGTGACTGATCATGCACTGATCACGTCTGATCATGCACTGATCACTGACTGATCATGCACTGATCACGTGGATGATCATGCACTGATCACGTGACTGATCATGCACTGATCACGTGGCTATCATGCACTGATCACGTGGCTGATCATGCACTGATCACGTGGCTGATCATGCACTGATCACGTGGCTGATCATGCACTGATCACGTGACTGATCATGCACTGATCACGTGGCTGATCATGCACTGATCACGTGGCTGATCATGCACTGATCACGTGACTGATCATGCACTGATCACGTGACTGATCATGCACTGATCACGTGGCTATCATGCACTGATCACGTGGCTGATCATGCACTGATCACGCAGCTACCATGCACTGATCACGTGACTGATCATGCACTGATCACGTGACTGATCATGCACTGATCACGTGGCTTATCATGCACTGATCATGTGACTGATCATGCGCTGATCATGTTTGGATCATACACTGATCATGTGCCTCTGGAGGCAATGAACAAAGAGCTGAGTAGGCAGGAATCAGTCAGCAGGCTATAATCATGGAACTCAGCTCTGAGAAATCATGCTGCTCAGCTGGCAATAATCAAGCAGATGAGCAGGCAGGAATTATGCAGCACACGTGGCAATTGTCAAGCAGATGACAGGCAGGAATCGTGCAGCTCAGCTGGCAATTGTCAAGCAGATGAGCAGACAGTAATCACGCAGCTCAGCAGGCCCTGATCACGTGACTGAGCATGCACTGTTCACGTGGCTGATCATACACTGATCACGTGACTGATCATGCACTGATCACGTGGCTATCATGCACTGATCACGTGACTGATCATGCACTGATCACGTAACTGTCATGCACTGATCACGTGGCTGATCATGCACTGATCACGTGACTGATCATGCACTGATCACGTGGCTATCATGCACTGATCACGTGGCTGATCATGCACTGATCACGGGACTGATCATGCACTGATCATGGCTATCATGCACTGACACATGACTGACATGCACTGATCACGTGGCTGATCATGCACTGATCACGTGACTGATCATGCACTGATCACGTGACTGATCATGCACTGATCACGTGGCTGATCATGCACTGATCACGTGGCTATCATGCACTGATCACGTGGCTGATCATGCACTGATCACGTAGCTATCATGCACTGATCACGTGACTGATCATGCACTGATCACGTGGCTGATCATGCACTGATCACGTGACTGATCATGCACTGATCACGTGACTGATCATGCACTGATCACGTGGCTATCATGCACTGATCACGTGGCTGATCATGCACTGATCACGTGACTGATCATGCACTGATCACGTGGCTATCATGCACTGATCACGTGGCTGATCATGCACTGATCACGTGGCTGATCATGCACTGTCACGTGACTGATCATGCACTGATCACGTGGCATCATGCACTGATCACGTGGCTGATCATACACTGATCACGTGACTGATCATGCACTGATCACGTGGCTATCATGCACTGATCACGTGGCTGATCATGCACTGATCACGTAGCTACCATGCACTGATCACGTGACTGATCATGCACTGATCACGTGGCTGATCATGCACTGATCACGTGACTGATCATGCACTGATCACGTGACTGATCATGCACTGATCACGTGGCTATCATGCACTGCTCACGTGGCTGATCATGCACTGATCACGCAGCTACCATGTACTGGTCACGTGACTGATCATGCACTGATCACGTGGCTGATCATGCACTGATCACGTGGCTGATCATGCACTGATCACGTGACTGATCATGCACTGATCACGTGACTGATCATGCACTGATCACGTGGCTATCATGCACTGATCACGAGACTGATCATGCACTGATCACGTCTAATCATGCACTGATCACATGACTGCCCATGCACTGATCACGTGGATGATCATACACTAATCATGTGACAGATCATGCACTGATCACGTGGCTGATCATGCACTGATACCGTGACTGAGCATGGACTGATCACATGACTATCATGTAGTGATCACGTGACTTAATGGCGCTGATCATGTGACTGATCATGCGCTGATCATGTTTGCTATCATACACTGATCATGTGCCTCTGGAGGCAATAAACAAAGAGCTGAGTAGGCACGAATCAAACAGTCAGCAGGCAATAATCATGGAACTCAGCTGTGAGGAATCATGCTGCTCAGCTGGCAATAATCAAGCAGCTGAGCAGGCAGGAATTACGCAGCACAGCTGGCAATTGTCAAGCAGATGACAGGCAGGAATCGTGCAGCTCAGCTGGCAATTGTCAAGCAGATGAGCAGACAGTAATCACGCAGCTCAGCAGGCCAGATCACGTGACTGAGCATGCACTGTTCACGTGGCTGATCATACACTGATCACGTGATTGATCATGCACTGATCACTTGGATATCATGCACTGATCACGTGGCTGATCATACACTGTTCACGTGTCTGACCATGCACTGATCACGTGGCTGATCATACACTGCTCACGTAACTGATCATGCACTGATCACGTGGCTATCATGCACTGATCACGTGGCTGATCATGCACTGATCACGTGGCTGATCATGCACTGATCACGTGACTGATCATGCACTGATCACGTGGCAATCATGCACTGATCACGTGGCTGATCATACACTGATCACGTGACTGATCATGCACTGATCACTGGCTATCATGCACTGATCACGTGGCTATCATGCACTGATCACGTGGCTGATCATGCACTGATCACGTGACTGATCATGCACTGATCACGTCTGATCATGCACTGATCACGTGACTGATCATGCACTGATCACGTGGATGATCATGCACTGATCATGTGACTGATCATGCACTGATCACGTGGCTATCATGCACTGCTCACGTGGCTGATCATGCAATGATCACGTAGCTACCATGTACTGATCACGTGACTGATCATGCACTGATCACGTAATTGATCATGCACTGATCACGTGACTGATCATGCACTGATCACGTGACTGATCATGCACTGATCACGTGGATATCATGCACTGATCACGTGGCTGATCATGCACTGATCACGTGGCTGATCATGCACTGATCACGTGGCTGATCATGCACTGATCACGTGACTGATCATGCACTGATCACGTGGCTATCATGCACTGATCACGTGGCTGATCATGCACTGATCACGTGGCTGATCACACACTGTCACGTGACTGATCATGCACTGATCACGTGGCACTCATGCACTGATCACGTGGCTGATCATGCACTGATCACGTAACTGATCATGCACTGATCACGTGGCTATCATGCACTGATCACGTGGCTGATCATGCAATGATCACGTAGCTACCATATACTGATCACGTGACTGATCATGCACATCACGTAAATGATCATGCACTGATCACGTGACTGATCATGCACTGATCACGTGACTGATCATGCACTGATCACGTGGCTATCATGCACTGATCACGTGGCTGATCATGCACTGATCACGTAGCAACCATGTACTGGTCACGTGACTGATCATGCACTGATCACGTAATGATCATGCACTGATCACGTGACTGATCATGCACTGATCACGTGGCTGATCACACACTATCACGTGACTGATCATGCACTGATCACGTGGCTATCATGCACTGATCACGTGGCTATCATGCACTGATCACGTGGCTGATCACACACGATCACGTGACTGATCATGCACTGATCACGTGGCTATCATGCACTGATCACGTGGCTATCATGCACTGATCACGTGGCTGATCATGCACTGATCACGTAGCTACATGCACTGATCACGTGACTGATCATGCACTGATCACGTGACTGATCATGCACTGATCACGTGGCTGATCATGCACTGATCACGTGGCTGATCATGCACTGATCACGTGGCTATCATGCACTGATCACGTGGCTGATCATGCACTGATCACGTAGCTATCATGCACTGATCACGTGACTGATCATGCACTGATCACGTGACTGATCATGCACTGATCACGTGGCTATCATGCACTGATCACGTGGCTGATCATGCACTGATCACGCAGCTATCATGCACTGATCACGTGACTGATCATGCACTGATCACGTGACTGATCATGCACTGATCACGTGGCTATCATGCACTGATCACGTGGCTGATCATGCACTGATCACGTGCCTGATCATGCACTGATCACGTGACTGATCATGCACTGATCACGTGACTGATCATGCACTGATCACGTGGCTATCATGCACTATCACGTGGCTGATCATGCAATGATCACGTAGCTACCATGCACTGGTCACGTGACTGATCATGCACTGATCACGTGACTGATCATGCACTGATCACGTGGCTATCATGCACTGATCACGTGGCTGATCATGCACTGATCACGTGCCTATCATGCACTGATCACGTGACTGATCATGCACTGATCACGTGGCTATCATGCACTGATCACGTGGCTGATCATGCACTGATCACGTGGCTGATCACACACTGTCACGTGACTGATCATGCACTGATCACGTGGCTATCATGCACTGATCACGTGGCTGATCATGCACTGATCACGTGGATATCATGCACTGATCACGTGGCTGATCATGCACTATCACGTGACTGATCATGCACTGATCACGTGGCTATCATGCACTGATCACGTGGCTGATCATGCAATGATCACGTAGCTACCATGCACTGGTCACGTGACTGATCATGCACTGATCACGTACTGATCATGCACTGATCACGTGGCTGATCATGCACTGATCACGTGACTGATCATGCACTGATCACGTGGCTGATCATGCACTGATCACGTGACTGATCATGCACTGATCACGTGGCTATCATGCACTGATCACGTGGCTATCATGCACTGATCACGTGGCTGATCATGCACTGATCACGTGACTGATCATGCACTGATCACGTGGCTGATCATGCACTGATCACGTGGCTGATCATGCACTGATCACGTGGCTATCATGCACTGATCACGTGGCTGATCATGCACTGATCACGCAGCTATCATGCACTGATCACGTGACTGATCATGCACTGATCACGTGGCTGATCATGCACTGATCACGTGGCTGATCATGCACTGATCACGTGGCTGATCATGCACTGATCACGTGGCTGATCATGCACTGATCACGCAGCTATCATGCACTGATCACGTGACTGATCATGCACTGATCACGTGGCTGATCATGCACTGATCACGTGACTGATCATGCACTGATCACGTGACTGATCATGCACTGATCACGTGGCTATCATGCACTGATCACGTGGCTGATCATGCACTGATCACGCAGCTATCATGCACTGATCACGTGACTGATCATGCACTGATCACGTGACTGATCATGCACTGATCACGTGGCTGATCATGCACTGATCACGTGGCTATCATGCACTGATCACGTGGCTGATCATGCACTGATCACGTAGCTACCATGCACTGATCACGTGACTGATCATGCACTGATCACGTGACTGATCATGCACTGATCACGTGGCTATCATGCACTGATCACGTGGCTGATCATGCACTGATCACGTGCCTGTCATGCACTGATCACGTGACTGATCATGCACTGATCACGTGGCAATCATGCACTGATCACGTGACTGATCATGCACTGATCACGTGGCTATCATGCACTGATCACGTGGCTATCATGCACTGATCACGTGACTGATCATGCACTGATCACGTGACTGTCATGCACTGATCACGTGGCTGATCATGCACTGATCACGTGGCTGATCATGCACTGATCACGTGGCTATCATGCACTGATCACGTGGCTGATCATGCACTGATCACGTGACTGATCATGCACTGATCACGGGCTATCATGCACTGATCACGTGACTGATCATGCACTGATCACGTGGCTGATCATGCACTGATCACGTGACTGATCATGCACTGATCACGTGACTGATCATGCACTGATCACGTGGCTGATCATGCACTGATCACGTGACTGATCATGCACTGATCACGTGGCTGATCATGCACTGATCACGTGACTGATCATGCACTGATCACGTGGCTATCATGCACTGATCACGTGGCTGATCATGCAATGATCACGTAGCTACCATGCACTGGTCACGTGACTGATCATGCACTGATCACGTAAATGATCATGCACTGATCACGTGACTGATCATGCACTGATCACGTGACTGATCATGCACTGATCACGTGGCTATCATGCACTGATCACGTGGCTGATCATGCACTGATCACGTAGCAACATGTACTGGTCACGTGACTGATCATGCACTGATCACGTAATGATCATGCACTGATCACGTGGCTGATCATGCACTGATCACGTGGCTGATCATGCACTGATCACGTGACTGATCATGCACTGATCACGTGGCTATCATGCACTGATCACGTGGCTATCATGCACTGATCACGTGGCTGATCATGCACTGATCACGTGACTGATCATGCACTGATCACGTGGCTGATCATGCACTGATCACGTGGCTATCATGCACTGATCACGTGGCTGATCATGCACTGATCACGTAGCTACATGTACTGATCACGTGACTGATCATGCACTGATCACGTGACTGATCATGCACTGATCACGTGGCTGATCATGCACTGATCACGTGGCTGATCATGCACTGATCACGTGGCTATCATGCACTGATCACGTGGCTGATCATGCACTGATCACGTAGCTATCATGCACTGATCACGTGACTGATCATGCACTGATCACGTGACTGATCATGCACTGATCACGTGGCTATCATGCACTGATCACGTGGCTGATCATGCACTGATCACGTGGCTATCATGCACTGATCACGTGACTGATCATGCACTGATCACGTGACTGATCATGCACTGATCACGTGGCTATCATGCACTGATCACGTGGCTGATCATGCACTGATCACGTGGCTGATCATGCACTGATCACGTGACTGATCATGCACTGATCACGTGACTGATCATGCACTGATCACGTGGCTATCATGCACTATCACGTGGCTGATCATGCAATGATCACGTAGCTACCATGTACTGGTCACGTGACTGATCATGCACTGATCACGTGACTGATCATGCACTGATCACGTGGCTATCATGCACTGATCACGTGGCTGATCATGCACTGATCACGTGACTATCATGCACTGATCACGTGACTGATCATGCACTGATCACGTGGCAATCATGCACTGATCACGTGGCTGATCATGCACTGATCACGTGGCTGATCATGCACTGATCACGTGACTGATCATGCACTGATCACGTGGCTATCATGCACTGATCACGTGGCTGATCATGCACTGATCACGTGGATATCATGCACTGATCACGTGGCTGATCACACATCACGTGACTGATCATGCACTGATCACGTGGCTATCATGCACTGATCACGTGGCTGATCATGCACTGATCACGTAGCTATCATGCACTGATCACGTGACTGATCATGCACTGATCACGTAACTGATCATGCACTGATCACGTGGCTGATCATGCACTGATCACGTGACTGATCATGCACTGATCACGTGACTGATCATGCACTGATCACGTGGCTATCATGCACTGATCACGTGGCTGATCATGCACTGATCACGCAGATATCATGCACTGATCACGTGACTGATCATGCACTGATCACGTGACTGATCATGCACTGATCACGTGGCTGATCACACATGATCACGTGACTGATCATGCACTGATCACGTGGCTATCATGCACTGATCACGTGGCTATCATGCACTGATCACGTGGCTATCATGCACTGATCACGTGGCTGATCATGCACGATCACGTGACTGATCATGCACTGATCACGTGGCTATCATGCACTGATCACGTGGCTATCATGCACTGATCACGTGGCTGATCACACACGATCACGTGACTGATCATGCACTGATCACGTGGCTGATCATGCACTGATCACGTGGCTGATCATGCACTGATCACGTGGCTATCATGCACTGATCACGTGGCTGATCATGCACTGATCACGCAGCTATCATGCACTGATCACGTGACTGATCATGCACTGATCACGTGGCTGATCATGCACTGATCACGTGGCTGATCATGCACTGATCACGTGGCTATCATGCACTGATCACGTGGCTGATCATGCACTGATCACGTGGCTGATCATGCACTGATCACGTGGCTATCATGCACTGATCACGTGGCTGATCATGCACTGATCACGCAGCTATCATGCACTGATCACGTGACTGATCATGCACTGATCACGTGGCTGATCATGCACTGATCACGTGACTGATCATGCACTGATCACGTGACTGATCATGCACTGATCACGTGGCTATCATGCACTGATCACGTGGCTGATCATGCACTGATCACGCAGCTATCATGCACTGATCACGTGACTGATCATGCACTGATCACGTGACTGATCATGCACTGATCACGTGGCTGATCATGCACTGATCACGTGGCTATCATGCACTGATCACGTGGCTGATCATGCACTGATCACGTAGCTACCATGCACTGATCACGTGACTGATCATGCACTGATCACGTGACTGATCATGCACTGATCACGTGGCTATCATGCACTGATCACGTGGCTGATCATGCACTGATCACGTGGCTGTCATGCACTGATCACGTGACTGATCATGCACTGATCACGTGGCAATCATGCACTGATCACGTGACTGATCATGCACTGATCACGTGGCTGATCATGCACTGATCACGTGACTGATCATGCACTGATCACGTCTGATCATGCACTGATCACGTGACTGATCATGCACTGATCACGTGGCTGATCATGCACTGATCACGTGACTGATCATGCACTGATCACGTGACTGATCATGCACTGATCACGTGGCTATCATGCACTGATCACGTGGCTGATCATGCACTGATCACGCAGATACCATGCACTGATCACGTGACTGATCATGCACTGATCACGTAATTGATCATGCACTGATCACGTGGCTGATCATGCACTGATCACGTGACTGATCATGCACTGATCACGTGGCTGATCATGCACTGATCACGTGGCTGATCATGCACTGATCACGTGACTGATCATGCACTGATCACGTGGCATCATGCACTGATCACGTGGCTGATCATGCACTGATCACGTGACTGATCATGCACTGATCACGTGGCTATCATGCACTGATCACGTGGCTGATCATGCACTGATCACGTAGCTATCATGCACTGATCACGTGACTGATCATGCACTGATCACGTGGCTGATCATGCACTGATCACGTGGCTGATCATGCACTGATCACGTGACTGATCATGCACTGATCACGTGACTGATCATGCACTGATCACGTGGCTATCATGCACTATCACGTGGCTGATCATGCACTGATCATGTGGCTACCATGTACAGGTCACGTGAATGATCATACACCCATCAGGTGACTGATCATGCACTGATCACGTGGCTATCATGCACTGATCACGAGACTGATCATGCACTGATCACGTCTAATCATGCACTGATCACATGACTGCCCATGCACTGATCACGTGGATGATCATACACTAATCATGTGACAGATCATGCACTGATCACGTGGCTGATCATGCACTGATACCGTGACTGAGCATGGACTGATCACATGACTATCATGTAGTGATCACGTGACTTAATGGCGCTGATCATGTGACTGATCATGCGCTGATCATGTTTGCTATCATACACTGATCATGTGCCTCTGGAGGCAATAAACAAAGAGCTGAGTAGGCACGAATCAAACAGTCAGCAGGCAATAATCATGGAACTCAGCTGTGAGGAATCATGCTGCTCAGCTGGCAATAATCAAGCAGCTGAGCAGGCAGGAATTACGCAGCACAGCTGGCAATTGTCAAGCAGATGACAGGCAGGAATCGTGCAGCTCAGCTGGCAATTGTCAAGCAGATGAGCAGACAGTAATCACGCAGCTCAGCAGGCCCTGATCACGTGACTGAGCATGCACTGTTCACGTGGCTGATCATACACTGATCACGTGATTGATCATGCACTGATCACTTGGATATCATGCACTGATCACGTGGCTGATCATACACTGTTCACGTGTCTGACCATGCACTGATCACGTGGCTGATCATACACTGCTCACGTAACTGATCATGCACTGATCACGTGGCTATCATGCACTGATCACGTGGCTGATCATGCACTGATCACGTGGCTGATCATGCACTGATCACGTGACTGATCATGCACTGATCACTGGCAATCATGCACTGATCACGTGGCTGATCATACACTGATCACGTGACTGATCATGCACTGATCACTGGCTATCATGCACTGATCACGTGGCTATCATGCACTGATCACGTGGCTGATCATGCACTGATCACGTGACTGATCATGCACTGATCACGTCTGATCATGCACTGATCACGTGACTGATCATGCACTGATCACGTGGATGATCATGCACTGATCATGTGACTGATCATGCACTGATCACGTGGCTATCATGCACTGATCACGTGGCTGATCATGCACTGATCACGTAGCTACCATGCACTGATCACGTGACTGATCATGCACTGATCACGTAAATGATCATGCACTGATCACGTGACTGATCATGCACTGATCACGTGACTGATCATGCACTGATCACGTGGCTATCATGCACTGATCACGTGGCTGATCATGCACTGATCACGTAGCTACCATGTACTGATCACGTGACTGATCATGCACTGATCACGTAATTGATCATGCACTGATCACGTGACTGATCATGCACTGATCACGTGGCTGATCACACACTGATCACGTGACTGATCATGCACTGATCACGTGGCTATCATGCACTGATCACGTGGCTATCATGCACTGATCACGTGGCTATCATGCACTGATCACGTGGCTGATCATGCACTGATCACGCAGCTATCATGCACTGATCACGTGACTGATCATGCACTGATCACGTGGCTGATCATGCACTGATCACGTGGCTGATCATGCACTGATCACGTGGCTATCATGCACTGATCACGTGGCTGATCATGCACTGATCACGCAGCTACCATGCACTGATCACGTGACTGATCATGCACTGATCACGTGGCTGATCATGCACTGATCACGTGACTGATCATGCACTGATCACGTGACTGATCATGCACTGATCACGTGGCTATCATGCACTGATCACGTGGCTGATCATGCACTGATCACGTGACTGATCATGCACTGATCACGTGACTGATCATGCACTGATCACGTGACTGATCATGCACTGATCACGTGGCTATCATGCACTGATCACGTGGCTGATCATGCACTGATCACGCAGCTACCATGCACTGATCACATGACTGATCATGCACTGATCACGTGATTGATCATGCACTGATCACGTGGCTTATCATGCACTGATCATGTGACTGATCATGCGCTGATCATGTTTGGATCATACACTGATCATGTGCCTCTGGAGGCAATGAACAAAGAGCTGAGTAGGCACGAATCAGTCAGCAGGCAATAATCATGGAACTCAGCTGTGAGAAATCATGCTGCTCAGCTGGCAATAATCAAGCAGCTGAGCAGGCAGGAATTATGCAGCACACGTGGCAATTGTCAAGCAGATGACAGGCAGGAATCGTGCAGCTCAGCTGGCAATTGTCAAGCAGATGAGCAGACAGTAATCACGCAGCTCAGCAGGCCCTGATCACGTGACTGAGCATGCACTGTTCACGTGGCTGATCATACACTGATCACGTGACTGATCATGCACTGATCACGTGGCTATCATGCACTGATCACGTGGCTGATCATGCACTGATCACGTAACTGTCATGCACTGATCACGTGGCTGATCATGCACTGATCACGTGACTGATCATGCACTGATCACGTGGCTATCATGCACTGATCACGTGGCTGATCATGCACTGATCACGGGACTGATCATGCACTGATCATGGCGCTATCATGCACTGACACATGACTCACATGCACTGATCACGTGGCTGATCATGCACTGATCACGTGACTGATCATGCACTGATCACGTGACTGATCATGCACTGATCACGTGGCTGATCATGCACTGATCACGTGGCTATCATGCACTGATCACGTGGCTGATCATGCAATGATCACGTAGCTATCATGCACTGATCACGTGACTGATCATGCACTGATCACGTGACTGATCATGCACTGATCACGTGACTGATCATGCACTGATCACGTGGCTGATCATGCACTGATCACGTGGCTATCATGCACTGATCACGTGGCTGATCATGCACTGATCACGTGGCTATCATGCACTGATCACGTGACTGATCATGCACTGATCACGTGGCTGATCATGCACTGATCACGTGACTGATCATGCACTGATCACGTGACTGATCATGCACTGATCACGTGGCTATCATGCACTGATCACGTGGCTGATCATGCACTGATCACGTGACTGATCATGCACTGATCACGTGGCTATCATGCACTGATCACGTGGCTGATCATGCACTGATCACGTGGCTGATCATGCACTGATCACGTGACTGATCATGCACTGATCACGTGGCATCATGCACTGATCACGTGGCTGATCATACACTGATCACGTGACTGATCATGCACTGATCACGTGGCTATCATGCACTGATCACGTGGCTGATCATGCACTGATCACGTAGCTACCATGCACTGATCACGTGACTGATCATGCACTGATCACGTGGCTGATCATGCACTGATCACGTGACTGATCATGCACTGATCACGTGACTGATCATGCACTGATCACGTGGCTATCATGCACTGCTCACGTGGCTGATCATGCAATGATCACGCAGCTACCATGTACTGGTCACGTGACTGATCATGCACTGATCACGTGATTGATCATGCACTGATCACGTGGCTGATCATGCACTGATCACGTGACTGATCATGCACTGATCACGTGACTGATCATGCACTGATCACGTGGCTATCATGCACTGATCACGAGACTGATCATGCACTGATCACGTCTAATCATGCACTGATCACATGACTGCCCATGCACTGATCACGTGGATGATCATACACTAATCATGTGACAGATCATGCACTGATCACGTGGCTGATCATGCACTGATACCGTGACTGAGCATGGACTGATCACATGACTATCATGTAGTGATCACGTGACTTAATGGCGCTGATCATGTGACTGATCATGCGCTGATCATGTTTGCTATCATACACTGATCATGTGCCTCTGGAGGCAATAAACAAAGAGCTGAGTAGGCACGAATCAAACAGTCAGCAGGCAATAATCATGGAACTCAGGTGTGAGGAATCATGCTGCTCAGCTGGCAATAATCAAGCAGCTGAGCAGGCAGGAATTACGCAGCACAGCTGGCAATTGTCAAGCAGATGACAGGCAGGAATCGTGCAGCTCAGCTGGCAATTGTCAAGCAGATGAGCAGACAGTAATCACGCAGCTCAGCAGGCCATGATCACGTGACTGAGCATGCACTGTTCACGTGGCTGATCATACACTGATCACGTGATTGATCATGCACTGATCACTTGGATATCATGCACTGATCACGTGGCTGATCATACACTGTTCACGTGTCTGACCATGCACTGATCACGTGGCTGATCATACACTGCTCACGTAACTGATCATGCACTGATCACGTGGCTATCATGCACTGATCACGTGGCTGATCATGCACTGATCACGTGACTGATCATGCACTGATCACGTGACTGATCATGCACTGATCACGTGGCAATCATGCACTGATCACGTGGCTGATCATACACTGATCACGTGACTGATCATGCACTGATCACTGGCTATCATGCACTGATCACGTGGCTATCATGCACTGATCACGTGGCTGATCATGCACTGATCACGTGACTGATCATGCACTGATCACGTCTGATCATGCACTGATCACGTGACTGATCATGCACTGATCACGTGGATGATCATGCACTGATCATGTGACTGATCATGCACTGATCACGTGGCTATCATGCACTGATCACGTGGCTGATCATGCAATGATCACGTAGCTACCATGTACTGGTCACGTGACTGATCATGCACTGATCACGTAATTGATCATGCACTGATCACGTGACTGATCATGCACTGATCACGTGACTGATCATGCACTGATCACGTGGATATCATGCACTGATCACGTGGCTGATCATGCACTGATCACGTGGCTGATCATGCACTGATCACGTGGCTGATCATGCACTGATCACGTAACTGATCATGCACTGATCACGTGGCTATCATGCACTGATCACGTGGCTGATCATGCACTGATCACGTGGCTGATCATGCACTGTCACGTGACTGATCATGCACTGATCACGTGGCACTCATGCACTGATCACGTGGCTGATCATGCACTGATCACGAACTGATCATGCACTGATCACGTGGCTATCATGCACTGATCACGTGGCTGATCATGCAATGATCACGTAGCTACCATATACTGGTCACGTGACTGATCATGCACTGATCACGTGACTGATCATGCACTGATCACGTGACTGATCATGCACTGATCACGTGACTGATCATGCACTGATCACGTGGCTATCATGCACTGCTCACGTGGCTGATCATGCAATGATCACGTAGCAACCATGTACTGGTCACGTGACTGATCATGCACTGATCACGTAATGATCATGCACTGATCACGTGACTGATCATGCACTGATCACGTGGCTGATCATGCACTGATCACGTGACTGATCATGCACTGATCACGTGGCTATCATGCACTGATCACGTGGATATCATGCACTGATCACGTGGCTGATCACACACGATCACGTGACTGATCATGCACTGATCACGTGGCTGATCATGCACTGATCACGTGGCTATCATGCACTGATCACGTGGCTGATCATGCACTGATCACGTAGCTACATGCACTGATCACGTGACTGATCATGCACTGATCACGTGATTGATCATGCACTGATCACGTGACTGATCATGCACTGATCACGTGGCTGATCATGCACTGATCACGTGACTGATCATGCACTGATCACGTGACTGATCATGCACTGATCACGTGACTGATCATGCACTGATCACTGACAATCATGCACTGATCACGTGGCTGATCATGCACTGATCACGTGACTGATCATGCACTGATCACGTGGCTATCATGCACTGATCACGTGGCTATCATGCACTGATCACGTGGCTGATCATGCACTGATCACGTGACTGATCATGCACTGATCACGTCTGATCATGCACTGATCACGTGACTGATCATGCACTGATCACGTGGATGATCATACACTGATCATGTGACTGATCATGCACTGATCACGTGGCTATCATGCACTGATCACGTGGCTGATCATGCAATGATCACGTAGCTACCATATACTGATCACGTGACTGATCATGCACTGATCACGTAAATGATCATGCACTGTCACGTGACTGATCATGCACTGATCACGTGACTGATCATGCACTGATCACGTGGCTATCATGCACTGATCACGTGGCTGATCATGCACTGATCACGTAGCAACCATGCACTGGTCACGTGACTGATCATGCACTGATCACGTAATTGATCATGCACTGATCACGTGACTGATCATGCACTGATCACGTGGCTGATCACACACTATCACGTGACTGATCATGCACTGATCACGTGGCTATCATGCACTGATCACGTGGCTATCATGCACTGATCACGTGGCTGATCATGCACTGATCACGTAGCTACCATGCACTGATCACGTGACTGATCATGCACTGATCACGTAATTGATCATGCACTGATCACGTGGCTGATCATGCACTGATCACGTGGCTATCATGCACTGATCACGTGGCTGATCATGCACTGATCACGCAGCTATCATGCACTGATCACGTATGTGATCATGCACTGATCACGTGGCTGATCATGCACTGATCACGTGACTGATCATGCACTGATCACGTGGCTATCATGCACTGATCACGTGGCTGATCATGCACTGATCACGCAGCTACCATGTACTGGTCACGTGACTGATCATGCACTGATCACGTGACTGATCATGCACTGATCACGTGGCTGATCATGCACTGATCACGTGGCTGATCATGCACTGATCACGTGGCTATCATGCACTGATCACGTGGCTGATCATGCACTGATCACTGACTGATCATGCACTGATCACGTGACTGATCATGCACTGATCACGTAGCAATCATGCACTGATCACGTGACTGATCATGCACTGATCACGTGGCTGATCATGCACTGATCACGTGGCTATCATGCACTGATCACGTGGCTGATCATGCACTGATACCGTGACTGAGCATGGACTGATCACATGACTATCATGTAGTGATCACGTGACTTAATGGCGCTGATCATGTGACTGATCATGCGCTGATCATGTTTGCTATCATACACTGATCATGTGCCTCTGGAGGCAATAAACAAAGAGCTGAGTAGGCACGAATCAAACAGTCAGCAGGCAATAATCATGGAACTCAGCTGTGAGGAATCATGCTGCTCAGCTGGCAATAATCAAGCAGCTGAGCAGGCAGGAATTACGCAGCACAGCTGGCAATTGTCAAGCAGATGACAGGCAGGAATCATGCAGCTCAGCTGGCAATTGTCAAGCAGATGAGCAGACAGTAATCACGCAGCTCAGCAGGCCCTGATCACGTGACTGAGCATGCACTGTTCACGTGGCTGATCATACACTGATCACGTGATTGATCATGCACTGATCACTTGGATATCATGCACTGATCACGTGGCTGATCATGCACTGATCACGTGGCTGATCATGCACTGATCACGTGGCTGATCATGCACTGATCACGTAACTGATCATGCACTGATCACGTGGCTGATCATGCACTGATCACGTGACTGATCATGCACTGATCACGTGACTGATCATGCACTGATCACGTGGCTATCATGCACTGATCACGTGGCTGATCATGCACTGATCACGCAGCTACCATGTACTGGTCACGTGACTGATCATGCACTGATCACG
Source organism: Bos javanicus (assembly GCF_032452875.1). Taxonomy (NCBI): domain Eukaryota; kingdom Metazoa; phylum Chordata; class Mammalia; order Artiodactyla; family Bovidae; genus Bos; species Bos javanicus. The sequence goes on from NW_026893777.1 coordinate 297,920, forward strand.
TAATTGATCATGCACTGATCACGTGGCTTATCATGCACTGATCATGTGACTGATCATGTGCTGATCATGTTTTTGTCACACACTGATCATGTGCATCTGGAGGCAATGAACAAAGAGCTGAGTAGGCAGGAATCAGTCAGCAGGCTATAATCATGGAACTCAGCTCTGAGAAATCATGCTGCTCAGCTGGCAATAATCAAGTAGATGAGCAGGCAGGAATTATGCAGCACACGTGGCAATTGTCAAGGAGATGACAGTCAGGAATCGTGCAGCTCAGCTGGCAATTGTCAAGCAGATGAGCAGACAGTAATCACGCAGCTCAGCAGGCCCTGATCACGTGACTGATCATGCACTGATCACGTGGCTGATCACACACTGATCACGTGACTGATCATGCACTGATCACGTGGCTATCATGCACTGATCACGTGATTGATCATGCACTGATCACGTGGCTGTCATGCACTGATCACGTGGCTATCATGCACTGATCACGTGACTGATCATGCACTGATCACGTGGCTATCATGCACTGATCACGTGGCTGATCATGCACTGATCACGGGACTGATCATGCACTGATCATGGGCTATCATGCACTGATACATGACTGACATGCACTGATCACGTGGATGATCATGCACTGATCACGTGACTGATCATGCACTGATCACGTGACTGATCATGCACTGATCACGTGGCTGATCATGCACTGATCACGTGGCTATCATGCACTGATCACGTGGCTGATCATGCACTGATCACGTGACTGATCATGCACTGATCACGTGGCTGATCATGCACTGATCACGAGACTGATCATGCACTGATCACGTCTAATCATGCACTGATCACGTGACTGCCCATGCACTGATCACGTGGATGATCATACACTAATCATGTGACAGATCATGCACTGATCACGTGGCTGATCATGCACTGATACCGTGACTGAGCATGGACTGATCACATGACTATCATGTAGTGATCACGTGACTTAATGGCGCTGATCATGTGACTGATCATGCGCTGATCATGTTTGCTATCATACACTGATCATGTGCCTCTGGAGGCAATAAACAAAGAGCTGAGTAGGCACGAATCAAACAGTCAGCAGGCAATAATCATGGAACTCAGCTGTGAGGAATCATGCTGCTCAGCTGGCAATAATCAAGCAGCTGAGCAGGCAGGAATTACGCAGCACAGCTGGCAATTGTCAAGCAGATGACAGGCAGGAATCGTGCAGCTCAGCTGGCAATTGTCAAGCAGATGAGCAGACAGTAATCACGCAGCTCAGCAGGCCCTGATCACGTGACTGAGCATGCACTGTTCACGTGGCTGATCATACACTGATCACGTGATTGATCATGCACTGATCACTTGGATATCATGCACTGATCACGTGGCTGATCATACACTGTTCACGTGTCTGACCATGCACTGATCACGTGGCTGATCATACACTGCTCACGTAACTGATCATGCACTGATCACGTGGCTGATCATGCACTGATCACGTGGCTGATCATGCACTGATCACGTGACTGATCATGCACTGATCACGTGGCAATCATGCACTGATCACGTGGCTGATCATGCACTGATCACGTGACTGATCATGCACTGATCACTGGCTATCATGCACTGATCACGTGGCTATCATGCACTGATCACGTGGCTGATCATGCACTGATCACGTGACTGATCATGCACTGATCACGTCTGATCATGCACTGATCACTGACTGATCATGCACTGATCACGTGGATGATCATGCACTGATCATGTGACTGATCATGCACTGATCACGTGGCTATCATGCACTGATCACGTGGCTGATCATGCACTGATCACGTGGCTGATCATGCACTGATCACGTGGCTGATCATGCACTGATCACGTGACTGATCATGCACTGATCACGTGGCTGATCATGCACTGATCACGTGGCTGATCATGCACTGATCACGTGACTGATCATGCACTGATCACGTGACTGATCATGCACTGATCACGTGGCTATCATGCACTGATCACGTGGCTGATCATGCACTGATCACGCAGCTACCATGCACTGATCA